>NC_092865.1:4704577-4746456 GCF_032062135.1 Pyxicephalus adspersus | reverse complement strand
GAGTTCCAGCCACTCATTACATTGAGTCCTGCATTGGACTGTTTTATAGACGCAGGGAATTGTAGTAGCGGTGCTATTTCAGTTAAGTTTAACCCGCGCTTTGTCTAAGTTTTTATTTTTGGCCCATTGTGTATTTAAAGTTTGACACCTCTGCTCTACTGTGTTTGGATAATATGCAAAAGAAACAAGTTTTATTATCACAATGCACGGGAGAGTACAAACCATGATGTGTTGCTATGCCATTTATTTTAAATGGCACCCCAACATACCAATTCAATGTACCCTGACCCCCTTTCATTGCATGCACCACACATATCATAGTGGGTATATTTTTTTTGGTGCATTGGTAACACATTTGCATGCACTGGGCTGCCCTAATGCAACATATGTGATGATCCGACACAACATGTGTTTGTTAACACAAGACTGCATAGATTTACCTAGGTCCATAGAATTTCCATGGTGACTTATACAGCAGTGAGAACACTGTATACATTCGCATTAATTACAGTCTACACCCAGCATGACAATAAATGGACATCTATCTTGGTAATTCTGCGTGTTGTCACTCTGCCCCTAAACCTTCCTCCCCAGAACCAGGAGCCACATACGTCTAATTCTATCATCCCATTATTATCGTTTGCATTTGATAAATGACACCCATATATAACGCATCTACTAAACATGAGCCTGGCTTTCTGAATCAGCGATCCCATAACTCACTGCTATTTGCAATGCAGAACAGAAAAAATAATCACTTTAGATGGTAGCTCGTAGTTATGTGTCTGTGCATGGCCTGCGACCATCCCTGCTAAAATTGTGTTAAAGTGAATCTCCACCTTTTTCACCTAAAAGAATATTATACACCAATGTCTTCTGTCCCTCCATAAAATGTATTTTGATAAGATGGCTGGTTCCTTTATCAGTCCAGGAAAGGCCTGAGAGCAAAGTGATATTTGCATGCCGTGCAAAAAATCAGTTTTATGTTAATGCTTAACTCCAGCGTCCTTAGCAATAAATACATGTTAAAATAAAATTCAGCTTTCACTGCAATGGTCAGTTTTTTAGTTTTTTCTTTGCAATGCAGCATTGCTTTCTTTTCTGGATTGCATGACAGCCTGCATCATTTATCCCACATCCAGCAGTCCAGGGCGTCATGGACACCCCCCTTGGTGCATGTCACCATGCTAACCTCTCCGGATGCACAATATGGCACTCTGGAAGAAACTAAGATTTTAGATAAATGAGATGTATAATATACATTTATGTGGAGGTTGTTGATGATAGGGGGAAACTTCTGGGTTGGGGGACAAAGATAGAATTTCACTTTAAGTCTCACCCACATGGAAAACACAAACACTGATCCCACGTACTCACTGCACTACAAAATATGGATGTGACCAAGACAAGGTGAATAAATACACTTGAAAACAAGGGGCAGCAAGTATTTTCAGGTAGCAAGAGCGAAAAGGGTGAATCGTTATCACAGTCAGACTGGTGTTGAGCATTGGGACGAGAAGCAATTTAGGTGTTACAGTTTAGGAAGACATCCTGATTTGTTTGGGAGGTCATTTTAGCTTGCTCCAGTGATGCTGAAACGTATAATCATTCGGTGTGTTCTCGTGGTGCAGAGATGGCACCCAAGCCCGCATGCAGGGAAAAAGCAAAAAACTCACAGCTCAGCCCTTTCCCATTCAGGCTGGAAATAGTTTTCTGTTTGGAGAATAAATCAGAATTTTATTCTGATTACCTTAGGTCCAGACTTCTCTATCTCTCGTGTCTCTCTTCCCAGCCTTCTTTTCTTTTTCTCTTCTTCCCTTTACCATCTCTCCACCTCTCCACCTCTCCACCTCTCTATCGTCTCCTCCAATCCAACCATTGGGCTGGGTCAGAGTTCATATATCCTACAAAACTCTCTTTAAATGCTTTTTCTAATTTATCCCATCTTCTCTCTCATTGGAACTGATTTAACAAAGCTCTCCAGGGCTGGAGAGGATACATTTTGATTAGTGAAGCTGGGGGATCCAGCAATCCAGGAACGGATCTGGTCCAGGATTGAAAACATTTGCTAACAAATGATATCAAATTAATACCAAATGATTTTTATGAAATCTATTCCAGGTTTGCTGGATCACCCAACTACACTGGGCAGCATGGTGGCTCAGGTGTTAGCACTCTGGCCTTTGCAGTGCTAGATCCCAGGTACAAACCCCAACCAGGACACTATCTGCATGGAGTTTGTAGCTTCTCCCTGTGTTTGTGTGGGTTTCCTCCGGGTACTTTAGTTTCCTCCCACATCCCAAAAACATGCAGTTAGGTTAATTGGCTTCCCCCTAAATTGACCTTAGACTACAATAATGACATATGACTATGGTAGGGATGTTAGATTGTGAGCTCCTCTAAGCTAAGGGACATGACTATGGACTTTGTATAGCACTGCATAATATGATGGCGTTATATAAATACTGTGTAATATTAATGTCTATACTCTCTACAGTCTTGGAAATCTTTAATAAATCAGGGCTAATGTATCTCTCTTTTCTCTCTCTCTTCTATTGCACTCACTGTAGCTGTATGTGGATGGACAAGGTGCTAATGAGTTGTGGCAAAGTGCAAAGTTTGGCTGAACGGTGGTATAAGTTGGGGTTGCTTTTTGTAGGTGGTCCCAGTATGATGGTGCGTTCTTCGGGATTACAAGCATATAAAGGAATCACCCCCAGTTCAACCTTTAAAGGCAATGTCACAGATGCTCTGATGCACTTACAGAATTTCAGATAGGATTTGTAGCCTGGAGTCCTGTTTGGTTCAATCTGAGTAGGTGATAGGGCCTTACACCTCCCTGCCATGGGAAAGAATTGGGATTATGACTATTTCCTATTGTTGGGGAAGGTTCCACAGGTTTTCATGGTTTCTATGGATGACTTGAAACCTCCGAACTGGTCAGTTTCTAGAATATTTAGGTTTTAGATTCATCAAGAGTGCAGCTTTTCACTGTTTAGAATGAATGCTTTTGCTTCTGTCTTTAGAGCATTATGGGCCTGATTTATTAAAGCTCTCCAAGGCTGGAGAGAATACACTTTTATCAGTAAAGCTGGGTGATCCAGCAAACCTGGAAAATATCTGGTCCAGGACTGAAAGCATTTGCTAACATATAGCAAATGACTTTTAAGAAATCTATTCCAGGTTTGCTGGATCACCCAGCTTCACTGATGAAAGTTTATTCTCTCCATGCTTGGAGAGCTTTAATAAATCAGACCCTTTATCTTCCTATTGGGTTGTGCCCATATCACATTGATCCTCTTCAGCACTTCCAAGCTGTCTTGCAGGCCTCTCTCTGTTGGTGATAATAATAGAAGGTTAGCACATACAGCAGGCATTTCACCTCCATGTTGTGTAGCCATAGCCCGAGTGCTGAGGAGGATTTCAGAGCTGCAATAAATTCATCAATATTCATGTTATTGGTTGCTGGACTTCAGCTGCAGCTCCTCCACAACTACTGCTGTTTTTCCATTTCCATTTACACTGCAGCTGTTCCCAGTATGTAAGGTTGTATTTTTATATCCTGGACTCACCTCCTATTCTCTTTATATGATTTCTCACCACGGAAAATGTCCAAGGACTAAGCTCCTATCCTCTTTTTATTATCCCTTTGTCCGAATATTATTCCGAACCAAACTCCTATTCTTTTCGTTTTATCCCTTAACTCTGATAATGTCCTAGGATTCTTCCACTCCCCCCGTATGTAACCAATAATCATTCCTTTTCCTGCTTTGAAATGCTAAAATGTATTTGGTCATTCTTTTTTAAATTGAACTGATTTGAGTTGATTAAAAGTTAGGCACTAAGGATAAAAAGTAGAGAAGAGACAGAGATACAGAATGTAAGAGAGAGAGGAGAAAGAAAGAGAGAGAGATCGGGGAGAGAATAGAGAAAGTGTAGGGGAAACAGAGTGAAGTGAGGAGGAGGAGAATGAAACAGAGAGGATATAAAGCGAGAGCAAGAGAGAGAAAGAGTATGAAAGAGAGAGAGAAAAAGAGTGAAAATAGTGTGAAGAGTGAAGAAGAAGAAGAGAGAGAGGATAGATAAAGAGAGAGCATGGGAGACAGAGAGAGTAGAACAGAATGGAGTGAGAAAGAGAGAGAGAGAGAAAGAAAGCATTTGGAAAAAAAGAGAGAACACAGAGCAGACTGAAGGAGATAAAGAGAGAGCGAGAAAGAAAGAATAATTAAAGAGAGTGCAGGAAAAAGAGAGGAGAGAGAACGCAAAGTGAGTGAGAAGTGAGAGAGACAGAAGATAGATAAAGAGAGAGTATGGGAGACAGAGTGAAGTTAGGAAGAGAAAGGAAGAGAGAGAATATAAAGCAAGAGAGAGAGAAAGAGAGGATGAATGAAGAAAGAGTATGAAGGACAGAGGGAAAAAAGAGTGAAAATAATGAGGAGTGAAGAAGAAGAAGAAGAAGAAGAGAGGGAGCAAGGATAGATAAAGAGAGAGTATGGGAGACAGAGAAGAAAGAGAGGAGAACAGAATGGAGTGAGGAAGAGAGAGGAGAAATAGAGCATTTGGAAAAGAGAGGGAACACAGAACAGACTGAATGAGAGAAAGAGAGAGAGGATGGATAACGAAAGAGAACGAGAGAGTGAAAGAGAGAGAGAGGGAGCGAAAGAGAGCAAAATAGAGAGAGAGAGAGAGAGAGAGAGAGAGAGAGAGGGGAAAGAGCGGTCCAACCCAAAATAAGCCCTAAATTGCTTTGGCAATGCTGAAATGTATTTGGTCCTGGCAGGAGAGAACACAGGGCAGCATGAAATAATATATATAGAGAGAGGATAGAAGGGGTTAGACAAGCGAGAAAGGTTTGGCATTGTGGATATTTCCTTTGCCCCAGTCATGTCCGAGGGTTGGAGGACAGACAATGTTATAGAGAGAAAACCAAAATAAAATAGACTTTTTGTTGTTGCTCTCGAGCCGCTTCCATCCTGCATACCAAGCAGGGGCGTTCAGACCCCGTTTAGCAGCTTTTCCTTAGCAGGGCATTTTGTGCACGCTGCTGTTTCGGTTTTATTAAATAATCTGTCATCCAAAGTCAGGCCGCTCAAACAGAAAAACACAATGCCAATATGGAGTGTCAGAAATATTTATTACTTCCAGCAATGCTTGTCGTGTGAACGGGGTGCCGTTTGGATTTCACACTTTGTAGAAATGTAAAGATATACAAAAGACCCGAGCGGGCCGCCGATCTGGTTGGGTCACCTGTGTGTCGGTCCTGGATGGGGGAGTCATTGTCTCTATAATTCTCCTACAATGCAAATATGCCAATCTGTATCTTTACTCAGCACAATCTAAGAAGTATCTTTTAATTGTTAGGCCTTTGAGTTGTAGAGATTGGCCCAGGGCCTGAAGAAGCACAAAAAATGAATCACAGATCAACTTTCAAGGCTAACATGGCAGGTTGTATAAGTACCTTCATTTATATTGATATCTAATACTCAGCAGCTCTCAAAGCACTGACAGCCAATCAGGATATGTTTGATTACACATGTGCTGGCGTAGGAGAGCAATGACCCATCAGCTGATTCCTCACTGGCCAATCAGGAGGCAGTGGGTGTGTCCTTGTACATGCATTGCTGTGATAAAGGTGTTGGATCTGCCTATGCTGTCTATCAGTGGTGGTTGGATCACAAATCTGGCTGAACCTATATATACATCTCTGGCAGGTTAAAGACCAACTCTGTGTGATTTCTGGGCAAAACAAATGCAACTTACCCCTTCTTTCACTATGTTCCATGTAGTATCTCCTCTCCACCACCAGATGTCCTCAGTCTTCCAGGAAATGACATCAAGCATCATGAGTGCAAGGTGTCATGGGCCCGCCCCTGAGGAGACATCACCACAGCCACCTGCATTACCATTCAATGATGCACGGAAGTCCTGGTGAAGAAGAAGACCCGGTGCTGCCCCTGCATGTTACATGACTAACCCAATTATTTCTGACAAAGACAAAATGAATGAGAGAAGGGGGATAGCATTGGGGGCAATTAATTTGTCGTTAAATGGCTCCCATATACGCATTTTTACCGGAGATCAATTTTAAACGGAATAATTCATTCATTTTTATTTTACTTTCCATGAGCCGAATTCTGAATTTCAACCTTTACTGCAAAGAACCCTCACATAGGCGACTTTAAAACTTCAACTCGGTCAACGTTCCAATTTAAAGCGATGATTTCCCTTCTCCTACAGTAGTCAATTAATTTTTCAGTCGTCACCTGTGATGACTTACCTGTCACGTTTTGACGAGCGTATGGCAACCTCTGAGTCTTTGCGTTCTAATTAGTTTGAGGTGCTGCCGACCCCCCCCCCCCCCCCCGAGTGGCTCCATAAAAATCCAAGGATGAAGTTCTATAGGAGTCATATGCACTTGGTAAATTCCAGCAACTCAGCCGAGACTCCGACTATATTAGTGAGGGGAAAATTCCCAGCGGGGCCTGGCGGAATTAAATATTTTATAAACCCGATTGTATTATCAGCCTTCTGCTACAAACATTGATGTGACAGCAGAGACAGCAGAGACCGGAGCGACTTCTCTGCTCGCATGTAACTGAGAACATGAAAAGGTTGGCGGTGGGAATGGTAATTGGCGGCAATAATACACGGGCCGATATAATTAGCACTGCAGGTGTAAATAAACCCAATGGGTTGGAATGCTTCTGTGTAGAGGAAGTAACTGCTGAAAATGTAATCTGAGCCATCCAAGTGGTGACCGATAGAAAGGGGAGATTATCCAAAAAAAGGCACCGGCAGCCATAATAACCCAACGGGGGTTAATAGCCCCCAAAAAATGGAACTTGGCAGGATCCGGTTCCGCTAAATGACCACAAGATAAAATAATAAAATTTGGGGGTTCATAGCTTCTGTTGACTTGTCCCGGCTGTCTGAATGCTGAAAAATGCGCGGCAGCCGACAGCTGGTTGTCATGTGACATGATATATGCGCTGGGAGAATTTTGCCCAGATGGATGCGGCAGACATCGCAGCTTCTGCGAGCCATTAATTGATGTCTTCCTCCATGCACGGGAACATGCAGATTGTGTTCCTCCAGTTGGTGCGCCAGCGTTCTTGTCTGACCTTGCCCGCCTGTGCGCTGCGTTCTGTATTGAGGACGAGCCACGGTGAGGACATTTCCATCGGTGGCGGGATTTTTATTAATATGGCTGCAGACAGACTGGCATTGAAATGAGCGCAGGAAGCAGAGCAGATGGGGTATGGTGGGTGACTGGGGAGCCATTAGGATTGCGGAATGTAATGTATAGATTTGTAAAACTTTCAGGTACCCTTGGAATGGGCGCAATGACTTCCAGATTCTTTGTAGTGCTGCTTGGGTGGGGATGACAACTCCGAGTGGAATCCATAGCCGGGGTCGCAGAGATTTGGGCTTTGAGGTGCTTACAATGGGGTCTTCTTGCTCTATGCCAGGGTGCCCTGGAATGTAAGGAAAGATCTCCTGAACAATGGTGCCTGGGTGGTGCCAGCAGGGCCAATAAAGGATCAGACCCTGGGTATTATTCTTCCCACTCATGCCAACATTGGGGTATGATAACCCCCAATTATATCAATGGAACATACAGCAACATTGGGGTGAGATGCCCCCAGTCATACCAATGATTTACCCCGGATTAAAAGCAGCAATGGGGCACTATCCTTCACACTGATACCCATAATGAGGCAGGATAACTCACAATAATACTATAATGGGGCACTAACAGCAACAATGGGGCATTATGTCTCCCACTGGCAATGATAAGGGGGCGTCAATCCTACAGGCAACAATGACTGGGCACAGTGCAGTCCAGTGACACCAATGATGGGGCAATAATCCTCCTACTAATGTCATCAATGGGGTATGATGACCTCTAATAATGGGGCATTATACTTCCTACTTTCAGCAATAATAGGGTACTGTTCCTCCCACTGACACTGATAAAGGGGGTATTATTCTTCCCATTGACACCAATGATAGGGTCAATATTCCTCCTATTAACACCAATGGTTGGGGAATAGTCCTCCCATTGACACCAATGATAGGGGCATAAGTCCGCCTACTAATACTGAAAATGGGGCAATATTCATCCCATTGACACCAATGATAGGGGCAATATTCCTCCTACTAACACCAACGATCGGGCAATATTCTTCCCATTGACACCAATGATAGGGCAATATTCCTCCTACTAATACCAATGATGGGGCAATATTCCTCCCATTGACACCAGTGATAAGGGCAATATTCCTCTGACTAACACCAATGTTGGGGCAATAGTCCTCCCATTGACACCAATGATGGGGCAATAGTCCTCCTACTAACAACAATGATGGGGTGATATTACTCCTAGTGACACCAATGATGGGGCAATATACCTCCTACTAACACCAATGTTGGGGCAATAGTCCTCCCATTGACACCAATGATGGGGCAATATTCCTCCCACTGACACCAACACAGGAACATGGGGGTCACAGGAACATGGAGGTCACAGGAACATAGGGGTCACAGGAACATGGGGGTCACAGGAACATGGGGATCACAGGAACATTGAGGTCACAGGAACATGGGGGTCACAGGAAAATGGAGGTCACAGGAACATGGAGGTCACAGGAACATAGGGGACACAGGAAAATGGAGGTCACAGGAACATAGGGGACACAGGAACATGGGGGTCACAGGAACATGGAGGTCACAGGAACATGGGGGTCACAGGAACATGGGGATCACAGGAACATTGAGGTCACAGGAACATGGGGGGGTCACAGGAACATGGAGGTCACAGGAACATTGATGTCATGAAATGAGGTTAACAGGAACATGGGGGTCACAGAAGCATGGGGGTAACAGGAACATGGGGGTCACAGAAGCATGGGGGTAACAGGAGCATGAGAATCACAAAAGCGAGGTGGGTCACAGGAGCATGGGGGTAACAGGAATAGGGGGATAACAGGAGCATGGGGGTCACAGAAACATGGGGGTCACAAAAGCAGCGGGACATAGGAACATGTTGGCCAGAGGAAGATTGGGGGTCAGAGGAGCTTGGAAGTCACAAGATCATTGGGGTCAGATAAGAGAATGGGGACCACAGGAACATGTGGGTAATGGTAGCATGGAGGATAAGCATAAGCACATGGGGGTCAAGGGAGCATGGGGGTCACTAGGTCATGTGGGGTCACTACAGCGTGGAGGTCATAGGCACATAGAGGCCACAGGTGAACGGAGGTCGCAGAAGAATAGCTGTCACAAAAGCAGAGAAGTCATAAGAGCATGGAGGTCACAGGGGCATGGGGGCCTCAGCAACATGGAGGTCATGGGCTCAGAAGGTCATTGGAGCACAAGAGTCTCTCACAAGACCCCGTGACACATTGCTACATCTTTATTGTGTGCACTATTCAGGAAAGCTTCTTTCTGATTGGCTACCTTGTGTCTGAAAATGGCGCTGATTGGTCAGAACAGTGTTATTTCTCTGCTATGTTACTCTGTGAATTTTCTCCCAATTCTATTGGCATCCAAGATATTAATGTAACCTGCAGGTTATATATTGATCTAACAACTCTTTTTCATCAACAACAATTTTTTTTCATCACTTCCTGTTGTGTCTCTGGGACAGGGAGTGAAAGAAAATCTCCATGATGGGATAGGAGAAAAAACAGACAGGTGCCCCAACCATTGCCCAGATTTTAGCCTTGCACACACTTATGATTATGGAATATTCATAACAATAGGAACACATGGCCTGATCACATGACCTCATTCCCGCTTAGATAATCACATGACGGTCACATGCAGGACGTCAGTGTCGGTTATGTCCGCCGCCCTTTTTATTGTCAGTTCCTGATAGGAGAGCCATTCAGTCCTTGACAGTCTGTCCTCCGGCCGGGCCATCTGCAGTCAGCGTGATCACCGCGTTTAAGAGCAGAATTAAATCCATGGCGTTTTTATTATTTGGCCAGATGGCCCTGATGACATTCCTCGCCTGTGTTTATCTATTCCGCCCACAAAGTTTGTGACTTCTCCAGAGATTTTATTGTTTTTGTTAAAGAAATGAATTCATGGGATGGGTGAATGTTATTATAAGCATTGCAAAAATTGTTATATATAGATTGTACTATATGTACTTTATTATTGGTTCATTATGTGCAGGTAAATTAAAGGTTGCAGGCTCATTCACTCTATGCAAATGTGAGTGAATGTAACACATGACTAGGCATTGAGCAGCTATGAATCATGATGGCCAGGGGTGTAGTCGTAAAAAAAAAAAGAGAGGCACGGTGCTATATGGCGAGTGCGCATGCGCATCATTGTTATGTAGTTCCTGAAAAAAGTGAGGGCACGGCATGCCCGCCCCATTACACCCCCGCTGACGGCACCTTAATGCAAGAAGATATAAAAATGACTTTTTAAATGAAAGACTTTGGGGTCTGTTTATAAAACAGTGAATCTGACATTCACTGAAACATTCCCTAGGGAGAAAATTTACAGTGTGTTTTAGTGACAGGGAATGTCAGATTCACTGCTTCATAAATAGACTCCTTTGCATCATAACATTCACCGTTTTCCATGCTCTTAGTGCTGATGATCCCATTGCTTTATTGCAATCACTTCCTGTCTGCGTGCGCTCCAGCAATGGCAGCACTACATTTCTGATGGTGACACCAGTGGACCATGCCTATGCAATTTATATTGGGCACTTGTAGTCTTCATTGGAAACCCAGATGACTGGGTGACAACTCAGAATCAGAATTGGTAGGCAGGCACAGAGAGTTGTCACCCTTTAACAGGAAGTACCTTATGGCAGGATCACCAGAATCTTTTGAATAGGTTGACAATTATTTTAATGTTTTAAAATGTAAAAGTTAAAGTTAATCTGGTAAATTAGGGATTAGGTTTACTCTTGCAGTGCACGATAGGTAACATGTAACAACGCTGTTCTGATGTCTTTCATGTGAACATTTTACTGTAAAATAACATTTAAGGATGACGCGCTTTCTTTTTCACCATTATAGCCTTATATATGCTCCAATAAATGAGTGAATAGGTTGACCAATCACAACCCAGCTGCTTTTTTACTACCCTGGGATAGAAAATGAAAGCTGTGATCTGATAGGTTGTCATAGCCGATCCTTTCTTTCTATATTCTAAGTCTGCATGGAACAGAATATCATTGTGCAGGTCAATGCCACGCGCTGTATTGTCGGGTAGCGCAGTCAGTATTCCATCTGTCCAGCATGAATAATGAACATTATGTTTCCATATTATACACCATCAGCTGTCTCTCGTCCTGCTCGCTATTTATTCTGCTGGCATACATTTACCGCCGCTGTCACTGCGCGAGCAAGACCCAGAAAAATAACAACAGCTCCAGCTTTGTTCAGTTGTCTTAGGAACAAGTTTATGATGTTAGGATTTTTTTCTTCCTTTGCAAAGTTGATGATATTTGCCAGTCAGAATATAAAAATAAAGCTCGGATAAGAATGAATTTTCAGGGAGCGGATATAATAATGAGAAAATAACAAAATAAAAATAAAAGAGCTGATTACAAGATAAAATAATGAAATGAGCTTTTGCTGCAATTTAGAGTTGCCCTGATGTACCTGTTGCTGCCACTAGATGTCCCCAGTCTGATGGCCAGCCCAGGTCATCCTGGACCTGCCCCCAAGGAGATGGATTTCCCACATAATCTGACCAATCAGAACCTGATATCGGCCCCTGTACAAAAGGTGACAGTAAGAAACAGCACAAGGAGCCAATCAGTTCATGTGCTTAGAAGAAGTGATGAGAGAATGACATGACTGCTTACAAGCTCTGGGTGCAGGGCAAGAATTATATTTTTTTCTCCCCTAGCTTGTGCTATCACTGGGCTTGTCATGGCCACTAGAGGCAGCATTTGAGCCCCTAACAATGCCTTCATCACTGGAGATCCTTTGTCTGCCATACTGCTTCCTTCTTCTCTGTACTGTCCTTTGTACATCTGGGGAAAAGCCTGAGGAGGTTTGGCAGATGTAGAAGAACACCCCGCCCCCGAGCAACCGCATGTGCCTGTCTTGTTCCCTCCCTGCTTTCACTTGTCCAGGGTCTGGGTCACATGAGCCCTGAATTTGGTAGTGGAGAATTGACTGCCAGTTGTTTGCTCCAAGTTACCTGGATGTGGGGGGAGGTCATGTGACCGGGAAGGGTGGGATAAGGAAGGCAGCACAAGCTAGGTGGCCTAGGGGACAAACAAATATAAATCTTGCCCAGCTCCCAGAACGTGTGAATGATCAGTGAAAAGTGAAGCAGCAAAGGCAAATAAGCAGCCATGAGCTCATTCTCTCCATCACTTCTTCTAAGCACGTCAACTGATTGGCTCCTTGTGCTGTTTCTTACTCTCACACTCAAAGCATTTTGTACAGGGGCCGATATCCGGCTCTGATTGGTGAGAATTTCCATGCCTAACTCACTTATCCATAAGCAAAGAGGACCTGAGAGTTGCTGCTTGCATTTTAGGGCCCCAAAAAGGTAGGTGGCCCCATCTGCTAGGTGGCCTATAGTACCTGCAATAAATCCCTATAAGTCATTTTAGCACAGCTGCAGTGTTTTCTGGACAGGCTAATGGCACAAACTTGTTTCCGGAAGTTATCCATAAAGAAGATGGCCCATACACCTCCTCGTTCCCCGGAGCCAATTAAAGGCACTACAAACGAGTATTATGATTGGAATCGCGGTACGCCAGGCGGGGGGCTTGCGGAGACAGATTGCCGACGGTAATGACAGATTCCAGCAATCTCCTGTGAGTGCTGCACACGCTCACTGTTATACTGATATTAATCGAGTAGTAAAGATGTAAAAACACAAGTGGATTCTTCTCATTCTGGAACAGATGTCGCCACTACAATCTGCCCCGTAACTGGAGCCATCGCAGCTGTAGTTTGGATCGAGAATTCTTGAAGTGGACCTGTCAGTATTGGGAAACTTTAAAAGTCTGAAACTCCAATTGGTATCATTTGCCAGGGATTGCTGTTTGTTCTGTTATTTACTGGTATTCTCTCCCTGGCAGCCCATTGTGAGGCCTCCATAGAGGCTGACCCGTCTTTTGCTGAACACTGTGCTGTTAGATGAGGGAGCACGGGGATAGATGATGGTGCAGCATGGAAAATGGTTATCACTACAGTGCCTCTTGTCACATGATACTGTTCTGTGCAGTTTTCTTTGTGTACTCTAGGGGGCAGAGTTGGAATCAGGTCATTCTCAAATTTAATTTTCATTGGATCCCTCCTGCTTGTCCTCCCTTCCATAGACCAAAACAGGCTGGACAAATTAGTGAATCACTGTGATAGGATCAGTGGTGGCCAACAGTGGACAGAACTGACTTAGGGCCATCCGTTAAACTGGCATTGAAGCTCCTATGGGGGCCTCTGTTAAAAGGGAATGGTCTGGGGCAGTCGGTAACTTTGTACCTCCCTATGCCCGCCCCTGAGTATAATGGTTCCGCCTCTGAGTTTCTGACCGATCCATATACCCAATGTGCTGTAATAGATTCTTCCTATACTGAGAAGAAGGTTATGAAAGCATTTTAATTAAAAATGAATCATTTTATTGTAAACATGTTCAAGGACTCACCATGGTCTGTTATAAATTAGATCAGCCACGTCACAAACAATACGCTGTACAATATTGATGAATTATTGATCTATTACCCTGAGGTTCTTTGTTCGTTACAAGCTGCAACGTGATTGGCCGAGCATGGCTGACCAATGAGGAATTGTTGTGTGAGATGAATAATCCCGAATGGCCCTGAGTTCTGTTATATCTGGAGATTGCTGACCTATACATTGTATATTCTATGGATAACAATGGAGGATACACACACGCTCCATGGGAATCAGCGGTGAATCATCAATAGAATCAATTATTAAAGTAGATGTCAACCAAAACTTAATCACAATATAATGTTTATTAAAAATATTTATAAAGCACAATAATGTGAATAGAACTTTTGAAATATTGTTGCAACATTCATAAAAGTCAACCATGAATGATCTTCATTAAAATGCTATATTATATCGGTTTAAATAAACAGGGAGCTTTGTGATTGGAGGAGAACTCAGTCATGTGACTTGTTATGCTTCCTTCTGGGATGGGTTCATTGTAGATATTTCCCATGTACCTGTATTTAATCTGATAGCCCTGAGGAGGAATGCTTTGACAAGTGAAACGTGTTGGATATTTTATGTTGGATTTGGGTCTAAGGCTGTTTGTGGCTTTTATTCAAAAATCACTTGACCATTTCTCCTCCAATGATAGAGCTCTTTCTGCTCCATTGAGTAAAAGTAACTCCATGGAATATTTTTTTTCTAAATCCTTACGTATCTTAATTTTTTTTTTTTTATAACACTTCACTTTTATATTTGTGTGTTGCATCTCCTTGCTGCTAATCTGCAACCACTTCCTGTCTACATGCACTCCAGTCATGGCTGCAAGACATTTCTAGGAATATGTTACATAATGGTGACAACAATAGATCATGACTGCAGCCCCCATCCAAAGCCTGTGTCACCGGGTGACAACACTATATTAAAATTGTGAGATAGAGGCATGGGGTTGTCACTCCACAACAGGAAGTAACTAATATTTACCACCTCTTAGATTGTAAGCTCTTCCGGGCAGCGTCCTCTCCTACTGTGTCACTGTCTGTCATTTGCAACCCCCGTTTAATGTACAGCGCTGAGTAATATGTTGGCGATATACATACTGTTTAATAATAATAATAGCTACAGAAATATGTAAAACATTCACCCTTTCATTGTAAAAAAAGTGGTGAATGTGTTATGGTGACTCTCTGAAGCATGATGGTTGCATTGAAGACATCCGGAAGCCACCTTGACCCTGTAAATGCGTTGTATGATTGCTGGAATTCTGGGCACTGTTAATGCAGCAAGTTTTTTCCTTGTTCAGTGAATACAAATTCTGCAACATTCACCCTAACATCATTATCATGGTGACTTTCCTAATTAGGCTTGGACAGCTGTGCAGGGCGCTGGTGGGAACAAATCTTCCCCTTCCTGCAGGCAGGTGAAGCAGAGGGCTCCCCGCATCCAGGGGCTTGGAGGAATCTCCATAGAAACAAGAATCTTATGTTCTCCCCTAGCAACATCTCCGACCCCATAACACCCTCAGGGAGCTGCCATATCCCTGTACGTGAATATGTTACCATCTGCGATTATTTCTAATGATCGGGATGAAAATCCAATTGGCCGATCTTCATTTTCAGGTGACCAAATATTCAGGGCTATGATCATGTGAGCAGCACTGGAGGGAGCTGGAGCAGCATGTTCCCCAGGTATGTGTTCATAATGATTTTCATAACACAATGTGTATTAAAGGTGAAATGATCCCACATTAATATTAAACAGGATTAATGTAGCGCCAACCGTTATAGCAGCGCTGTACATTAAATAGGCGCATCATGTTCTCCTTTTAAAGCTTTGTTTGCAGATATAGCAGTTTTGAAGATATTGCCATGGCCATCCAATGGCTTCATGTGGCCCTTGGCAAATACATCCGGACCCCCCTCCCCCTATCCATGCATCTTGAGCTTTGTTAGTTTTACCCGGAGTGTGTCTTTAAACCCCCGCTGTTTATCCTGATGTTTCTGTGTGAATTGCAGCAAATTTAAAACAAATTAATATTGGATTTGGGAAAGAAGATTAAAAAATAGAACATGCAAATGTCAGGCAAGAAATTGGAAGCAACCGAGCGATGTGAATACGCAAGAATTTTAATGCAGAATCGCAGGACTCGGCACCGCAGAGAGACTTTGATTAAACATGGAGGGAAAGATAAACAGAGATTGTGTTGGAATAAATGTTTGGTATACATCAGAAGTGTGCAGTAACACATTGCAACCAATCAGTATTGCCCTCTGCTGCACCATAATGAAGACATCCCTGCGCCTTCCTATTTCTGAGCAGCTTCTGAGCTCCAGTGACTTTGTCTAGGCTGGTAAGATTTCATCAGTCTGCTGCAGGCAGAAGGAAGCCTGTTCTTGGTCTCCTTCCCCCAATCATCAGGCTGCAACATAGCAACTTCCGCATGGATCAGCATTTACACAATTATGTCAACTCAGAACTGAAATCTCAGCCTGAATAAAGATGGCATCCAGATGACACAGATCAGCCCCTCTGCAGCTCATTTATCCAATTTTAAAGAACATTCACCCAGCTTCAAGGAACATTTTCTGAACATCAAAGAAGGTTCACCCAACCTGAGCACTTTCCCTAGGTCTAGAATAATTTTACATTCACCTGGTAAAGAGGGTTAAATAATGTAAATAGAATTTTGCCCAGATAGAAAAGAATATCTATAATGGGAGGTTTGGACCTGAATTTGGATCAAGCAATCCTGCGTGGCTACCAATGGCTGGCACCTTGCCACTTGGCCACTGGGATTACAGCACTGGTTCTTACAGAACCAGAATCTGCACATATGACAGCAGGTACTGGTACCATTCACTGTGCCCCCATTCATTTAATCTATTTGTAGTATCCCCACCAGGGTATCAGTTCACTGGCATGAGGAAGCTATAACCGAACCCAACCCAAACTCATGGCCGGGTGATCATAGCTTACTTGTGACTGGAGATGGTCAATGAGATGTGGAAAGATCAACTTTGATGCAAATTTCACTGACTTGAACCTTAGCCAATCAAACTACAGATTGCAGAGTTTAATTGGCTCAATTTCAGGTCACTGCCACGTGCATGTGATTTGCATAAAAGTCTCATTTTCTGCATCTCATTGACCATATCGTTTTGAATTTTTGATGCCATAGCTCTGACTTATTAAAGCTTCTCAAGACTGAAGAAGATAAACCATCATGGGAGAACCTGGGCAATCCAGATTATCTAAAAATATCAAAACATTTCAAATGAAAAATTTGCTATTAGTTGGCAAATGTTTTCAATCCTGAAACAGATCCATTCCATGTTTGCTGGCTCATCCAGGTTCATCCATGATAGTCTATCCTCTCTATTCATGGAAAGCTTTAGGGTCCACCTCCACCAAGACTGTTATGGGTGAACCTGGGGTAATCAGCAAATCTGGAATAGATTTAATAAAAATAATTTGCTATTAGTTGGAAAATGTTTTCAATCCTGAAACAGATCCATCCCAGGTTTGCTGGCTCATCCAGGTTCATCCATGATAGTATATCTTCGTTGTTTATGGAGAGCTTTAATAAATCAGGTCCACGTCCACCAAGACTAATATGGGTGAACCTGGGGTGTTCAGCAAACCTGGAATAGATTTAATAAGAATAATGTTTTCATTCCTGGACCAGATCCATTCTAAGTTTGCTGGATCATCTAGCATGATAGTCTTCTCCAGTCTCCTTTATCTTCTCCAGTCTTGGAGAGCTATAGTAAATCAGGCTCACTGGCTCAGATTTATTTAAGCTCTCCACAACTGGAGAAGATAGACCATCCTGGGAGAACCTGGGTGATCCGGCAAACCTGGAGTAGAGTAGCATCTTCCACACTGGCGCTTGCTACGCGACGTCTCCGTTTTTTTGTTTGCAGAGCCGTCGCCTCGGAATGACATCCGGCACATTACACCTCATCTCATCTATTTGTAAAAGAATGGAAAAACCGATGCGCTTTATTTGCACAATTCTTTTTAAGCAATAATTTATTAGCGCGGCCGACAAGAGCTGTGCAATAAAAAAAAAAAAGGAACACATATTTGAAAAGGAAGAACAGCCTCTGATTTGCAATTCATCACGAAAGCCTTGAGCAATATTTTCGTGGCAAATAATTACATAGCACCGAGGCAGACCGTATCCTTCTCCGACTGAAGTAGTGCCAAGACTTCCCGGCAGATAAGGGAATTACCATGGAGCACCACTCCATTTCACACTAATAAGCCTTTGCCCACTCTCTGCAATTAGCTTCAAGTCCGAGCTATCCGCTCTTCGGCTGGCTGACCAAACGCCTTTGATGAGCACCGGATAACCTTTTTTCTTTTTTTTTCTTTCCCGCCTGCCATACTTATCAGCCTTGGCATTTAATTAAAAGATGAAGGTTAATAATTACTGATGGCTATCAGGCTGCAAGACAGGAGTTGCAGATATTACGATGATTGTGGAAGTTCCTCCGATGGGTCTCCTCGCTTCGCTTTTTGGATGTAGATGAAAGCAGAGAAGATAATTCGGGCTTTGTTGCTGTGAGATATAGTTGAAGTTGGATGTAAGAAAGGAAAATATTTTATGTTGTAATTACATTTTATGGGTTCTTTTTTCTGTTTGTGACCCCATTGTGATGATTTTTACTCATTTGCTAAACTAGTGAAACCAGTATGAGATAGAAAGGGTGTGGGAGGTGCCTAGTCCTTAGGTCAGTTCACTCAAAACCAATCATTTTGGTTATAGATGGAAACACCTCCACTAGGGTGCCTTCTGACTGTTAGTATTTACCGGGGACACCCACCATGTCCCCCAAGACCTCTTGGCTCCTATTGGATATTGTATTTTCTATTTGTATTTTTTCACTTACTTTTGGGTGTTCCAGGTCCTCCACAGTGCATGGATAGCAGCAACTCATCATAAAGGGATCCATTATAAAGAGTACTGCAGGTGTGCAGATCTAGGAATTCAATTTGGAGATCTCATCAACCCCTCATGATTGTCACTGCAGGTGTAAAGACCCAGAAATTCAACTTAATGATAGTAGGAACCCTTTATGATTGGCTCCACAAGTGTATAGACAGGGGGTGCAGAAATACGAGGAGCCCATCACACTGGGCGCAGTAGGTGTGCAGATCCAGGAGCTCAGCCTAGGGATGGTAAGGACTCCGGATTATGGGGACATTGGCTGTACAGGCCCAGGATTTCAGTCCAAGGATGGTGGCAAGCTCTCATTATGGGCTTAGTTGGTGTACAAACCCAGGATCCCAACCCCAGAATGGTGGGGGTCTCATTATTATGGGCATGTTGGGTGTACAAACCCAAGATCTTAACCCCAGAATGGTGGGGTCTCCTCGTTATAAACATGTTAGGTGTACAGACCCAGGATTTTAGTCCAAGGATGGTGGCAAACTCTCATTATGGGCATAGTTGGTGTACAGACCCAGGATCTCGACCCCATAATGGTGGGGTCCCCCATTATGGGCATGTTAGGTTTACAGATCCAGGATCTCAGCCTAGGAATGGTGAGGACCTCTCATTATGGGCACAGTAGGTGTGTACACCCAGGATTTCAGTCCAAGGATGGTGGAGAACTCTCATTATGGTAATGTTGGGTGTACAGATCTAGGATCTTAACCCCAGGGTGGTGGGGACTCCTCATTATGGGCATGTGAGGTGTACACACTTGGGATTTCCATCCAAGGATGGTGGAGACGCCTCATTATGGGAACAGTAGGTGTACAGGCCTAGGAAGCTTAGGCTAAGGATGATAAGGACCCTTCATTATGGGAACGTTGGGTGGACAGGATCTTACCCAAGGATGGTGGAGACTCCTCATTATGAGGACATTGGGTGTACAGGCCTAGGAAGCTCAGCCTAAGGATGGTAAGAACTCCTTAATATGGGTACAGGCCTAGAATGGTAGGGACTCCACATTATGGGCACAGTAGAGGTATACACCCAGGATTTCAGTCCAAGGAGAAGGTGGGGACTACTCTTAATGAGCACAATAGGTGTACAGGCCCAAGAAGCTCAGCTCATAGATGCTGTGGACCCCTCTTTATGGGCACAACAGGTATACAGATCCAGAAATTAAACATAGGGGTCCTGGGAACCCCTCCCCCCTCCCATCATAGGAAGAACTGATGTACAGATCCAGAATATCAGTGTCTGCATCTTCCCAATACAGTCCTGAGAAATGGAAAAGCCTGCCAGGTTATCATTTCCCCTTTAAGAATTCAAGTTCTTATCATTCAGAAATTAATAATTCACACTGATGGAGCTGCATTGCAGTCTGCTTGAAGTATTACAGACGAGTGAAAGTTCAAAGGGTGAAACAAAGATATCTTCCAGGTCATTTATGAGAATTCATATACGGAATCTCTGCACTTTTTTTTAATTTTAATGTTATCTTATAAAAAAGCAATGTTATGAGCTTTGGAATGGCTCACATTGAGAGACAACAGGGGGTGAACCTAAGGCTGCATTAAAGGGGTCCCTATGATGCATTGTATTTTTGCAGCTTTATTTTTGAAATTAGAAAAAGGTCAGATGCAGGTCAAAGAATGGTTAGACAAGGTTCAGAAGAATATTATAGGTGGATGAGAAGCCAGTCAGAGATTGATTAAAAGGGAATCTGAAGAAGGTCAGTAAAGGGTAAAAGGCAGGTCAGATGGAAGCTAAAAGGAATTCAGAAGGAAATAAAACATGTTTCAGAAAATGGAGGTCTTTAGAAGGTCAGAAGGAGGTCAGATGCAGGTCACAGAATGGTTTAAAAAAGGTAAGAAATATTATCAGAAGGTTATTACAAGGAGAAGGAGGTCAAACAGAGATCAGAAGAAGGTCAGGAGTTAAAAAGGTTAGTAGAATGTCAGAAAAAGGTCAGAAGGATATCATAAAAATATAAGTAGCATGTCAGAAGAAGGCAGAGGCAGCTCAGATGGAGGTCAGTATCAGGTCAGAAGGAGGTTTGAAAAAGGTCCAAAGGTGACATATCTGTTATCAAATACACATTGCATACATCAGAAAGCATGTTGCATTTGCTCATGCACAGAAACCCTTTGGCAATGCTGGGCTTTCCTATTAGAAAGCCCAGCATGCATTTTAAAATGAGTACCATGAGTGAATCCTGTAATATCCCTGACCATTACAGGGGGCTTCCAAGATTCTTGCACTGAGTTTCTGGAATGGCACGCCAACTGGGCCCATTATGAGGGGTTCCCACCATGTCTGAGCCTAATTCCCAGGTCTATACACCTGATGTGGCCGTTTTAAGGGGATTCTAAGATCCCTGCACTTAGTTCCTGAGACAGCATGTCCACTTGGCCTGTTAAAAGGGGTTCTAACTGGTCCAAGACCAGAATTCCCAGGTCTGCACGCCTGCTGTATCAATTATAGGAGGACCCCAATCATTTCTGTGTTCCTAGGTCTGCACACCTGCTGTGGTCATTATTAGGGGCTTACAATATCCGTGCACTAAGTTCCTTGTACTGCAAACCCACTGGACTCATTATGAGGGGTTCCAACCATCCCAAGACCTGAGTTCCCAGGTCTGTATACTGTATCTGCTGTTCCCGTTACAGGGGGCTCCAACCATCTCTGTGCTAAATTCTCAGGTCTGCACACCAGTTGTTGCAGTTTCAAGGGGATTCCAGATCTCTGCACTGAGTTCCTGGAACTGAACGTCCACAGGGCCCATTATGAGAGCTCCCATCTTCTTAGTACCAGAGTTCCCAGGTTGGACACCTGCTGTACCCAATATGAGGGGTTCCAGCCATCTCTGTGCTAGGTTCCCAGATCTACACACCTGCTGTGGTCATTTTAAGAGGATTCTAAGATCCCTTAACTGAGTTCCTGGGACAGCAAACCCACTGGACTCATTATGGGCTCATTATTAGGGGCTTACAAGATCCCTGCACTAATTTCCTTGGACAGCAAACCCACTGGACTCATTATGAGGGGTTCCAACCATCTCTGTGCTCTGAGTTCTCAGATGTACACACTTGCTGTGGCCATTTTAAGGGGATTCTAAGATCCCTTCACTGAGTTCCTGGCACAGCATACCCACTTGAACTGTTATGAGGGGTTCTAACCATCCCAACACCTGAGCTCCCAGGTCTGCACACTTGCTGTACCCATTATAGGAGGGCTCCAACCATTTCTGTGCTGAATTCCCAGGTTTGCACACCTGCTGTGCCTATTATGAGGGAATCTAACCACCTGTGTGATGAGTTCCCAGATCTATACACCAGCTGTGGCCAATATACGGGGCTTCCAAGATTCCTGAAAACCCACTGTTCCCATTATGAGGGGCTCACAATCCCTGTGCCATACCTGCTATGACCATTATGAAGGGATCCTGGCACAATGTCTGACACAGATCAGCCTCTCACCTTGCTACAAAGTTACAATATTGGGAGGAGGCAAGACTGGGGAAGTACTTCTTCCTGCCTGCAGCAGAATGAAGCCGCCATCAGAGCCTAGGCAAAATCAATAGACTGGGGCTCAAGGGTAACAGTTTAATAATAAAAGGTGGACTTTATTATTGGATTATTTGACATTTTATTGATTCATTTTAATGAAACGTTGGTGACATATTACAATTATGTATTAAGACGTCATCAGAAATACCTGATGAGAATATAGATAGTAAATAAAAGGGAGAAATATGTTTGGGCCCCCTGGCCTTGTGGGTCCCGGGCTATTTGCACCCCTTGCTATTTGCAGTCAGGAAACAAACTGGCCATCCCTGAATGCAGCAAATAGAACTTTGGAGCCATCTTATTAGCTGCATTTATAATTCCTGCTGGACGCCTGCCTGGGAGCGGCGCGGCACGTGTTGCCAAGGAGACCCTTGTAGGGTACTGAGCCTCTTCGGATTAAGGCTCCCGGCTCAGCTCCATTTAAGTCTGGATACATCTGAAACATGCATGCTTCATTGCAGCACTGCAGCTGCTTGATATGCACGATGCATAGCCACCAAGTGCAAAAAAATATATAAACACATCGGTGTGCGTATCAAACAGGACCGGTGCAGAGGGGGTATTGATTGGTGCTCGGCACAAATGGAGGTTTATGAGTGGAAAAGCCAATAATACATTTCTGGCCTCTTCAGAGGTTGATTTCTGAGGTTGATTTCTGAGGTCAGCCGGGCCCAAATCTCCATTTCAGCATTGACTCAATATATTACAGAGGCTGCGGTGGTGAAGACTCTTCGATGGAAGCCATTACTATGATACCTGCACTCCTTCCTGCAGCAGGCAGAAAAATGAGACCCCTAGGAAATGGTAAACCCAGCATGGAGGAGGAAATCGACCTGCAGAGCCCTGCAAATGGATCATATGCTGTTGGCCATCGTAAAGGTGATTTGATTTGCCATTAGGGGTGACATTCTATTCAGTTCTCGTAAACATCTATATGGTCACATTTGCATGGCTGAACATTGACAATTATCACAGTGGCCCGCCATTATATAGGAGCTATGCACCTCCAACAACCACGACTAATAGCAAATGAAAACCTTGATCCAGGCTGATCATTATGGAAGAGCAGTGTACAGCTGCCCGGTTTCACAGGCCTTGATGAGTGTGTTCACCGATTTGTTTTAATTTTTTGTTTAGGTGAATGAAATAGTTGTTCCAATCTTGGCTTACAAAGCAATAACACCCTTTATTAAATAAGGCCATTTGTCCCCTTTAGTGACCTCATGGAATAATTAAACCAGCTGTGGCCCATGGGATGGGAATTTGACCATTGTATTCATTATATACTTAGTTAATAAATCTGCATATTATTCCCTTTGATAGGATTTTAGGAATCCCCCCTTTATGTGACATCACTGCCTTGGTGACTCCATAACCACCAATGGTCCTAAAATACCCCTTTAGTTCATCCGAGAGGTCATTGCTGCCCTCATTACAGTGAACTGCTTATCAGAAACATTTTGTACCAGTTCACTACGCCAAGCAAAGCAAATGTGCGCTCAGCGGAGCAAATAATGGGGTCTGTGCCTCTGAATTGCCTACTGCTGGAAGTTATGTGAGCCATATGAAGCAAGAAAGCTGAAACTGGGGAATTGGGGGCATGGGGAATCCTCATGCACGATGAGTGGGATGTGCAACCAATGGAATTTATTGCTGCTTTTTATTTATTTCCGGTTTGGTTTGCATGAACTAAATCCTTGTAAGTGGCCCATAATCTGACTCCAGCCATTGCTATGATTGGTGTTTGGTGGCTTGTTAGGGATGGGAGTGAGTTCTTCTTCCTCCAAATGACAACTGCTGTGCATATATATATATATATATATATATATATATATGTTGTAATAATATAGTAATGTTGATGCAGTTCTATATGTATTGTTAGATCATTAAATGTATTTTAAAATGCAAGCCATGTGAGCTCATTCCATTCCCTGTACAAAAGAGATCAGAGTGGGAAGCATAAAGCAGCATAAAGAGTCAATCAGTTGTTCTGCAGCAAATCGCATGAGAAAAGAAAAAAAGAGAGTGGCAGAGAGATCATCAGTCTGCTGCTTCTGTCTGATTGCAGGAGGAGGGAGGGGCAAGACCTGCAAGTGTAACTTAACTGGAGCAAAGAAAAGTCAGGTCTCCTCTCCTGCCGGGCAAGATTGTGCTGTATAGCCAAGCTGAACAAATCTCAGACTGAAAAGCAAATACTGCAATCAGAATTAACCTTCTGCACCCATTACTGCAAAGATTTATTATTTCTTATCACTTTGAGAATACCTGCCAGCTCTCCTATGAACTTTCCCATTAACAACTCCCCTGCTGAATTGTGGACCACATATAATATATATATAATTTAAAATATCATCCAAGGTCCTCATCTGTTTCCTGGATGGAGAAGATACAATCATGTAATCCTATGATTTGTTACAGTTACAATGTTGTGGTCTGATCATTAAGGAAGCACAGACTCCGGAAATGCTTCTTCCTGCCTGCAGCAAACCAATGATTTCATTCATCCCAGCCTAGGCTAACGTATGTTTTGTTTTAGGTCAGGTGTACCTAATATAATGGCCAGTGAGCATACACATCTATATGGCTTCGTTAGATATCTGTCATTTAAATAAAATAAAAACTGATAACGATACAAAGTCACTCCCCGAATTAATCTCTAAAGCGTATTACAGATAATACATTGTGATTAAAAGTGTAAATTAGCAGAGATTCTCGTTTCTTAATGCATTAGTGATCCGCCTGGTGCTGTAACTTACTGTTTTCATATCTTGTGAATTAAATGAGGGAATTAAGTGCATGATAATTCCGAATCGCTGAGACTTTCAATGGCGCAATGAGAGATTTTATTCTGTTTCTGAGATGATGCCGAAGCTTCAATATTCACCGGGTGTCTGCTGAGCTGAACAAGGACTTAAAAAGGATAAGATAGGATTTGCTGGCTGTCATTTGGGTTTTCATACAGCTGAGAGCCTTGTGCGTCTCTTATTTTGGGATTCTCTTGTGTTAATTGTGTTTTGTGTGGAGGAATGTGTGCAGTATATTGGGCTGAGGACTTATTAAATATTATTACAGCAGGCCTTGCTGTGTGTAGAATAAAGCATGGTGATGTGCTCATGGCAGCCAATCAGATGAAGTTTATGGTTTATGATCTCTGATGGAAAAAAAGTGAGACCCCCATCGTTTACAATTTCCAAATAACAATTATTATTATTATTATTAATATTAAACATATTACCCCAACATATAATGCAGCGCTGTACATTAAATAGGGGTTGCAAATCACAGACAGATACAGACAGTGACACAGGAGGAGGAGAGAACCGTGCCCCGAAGAGGTTACAATCTAGGATTAATATCATATAGGATTACAATCTAGGATTACAATAATATAATTGTAATCTTTTTTTTGTAATGAACAAGCTGCTACCATTGCTCATCATATATGCAAAGCATTCTTTATTCTACTGCAGCACAGTGATTGCATGTTACTGTTCTTCCTAAAACAGTGCCCCAGCCAAGGACCTCCCAAAATAATAACTAAATAACCCCCCCCCCAATTTAGCTAATTGCTGCAGTAATAAAATGCTTCATTTACTTACCTAAATCCATGGTGGGGTCACCCACTGGTCCCGAATCATCTGGCCGGGTCATTGCTGCCTATGTGGACTCTTCCCATTGGCTTTCCATTGGTGGGGTCATCTAAGGGGTCAGAAGGCATTGCAATGAATCAGCTGTGATAGATTATAGGTCCCCGATGCCAATAGAGGACTTGTGATAATGGCTTTGATTTGGTGCCGGGAATTTGAATGGTGTTAGCATTAGGACAGGTTGTTGCCCCCTTTGTGTAGTCAACAGAACAGGTTCCCATGCTGAGTCTATATTCATGTAAGTCAGACATGTGGAAAGTCATGCCAATTGCGGCCTGTGTTCAGATTTCCACCGGCCCGCAGCCTCTGTCATAAAATCAATAAAATGCGGCCCGCCAGCACTGTTGACCACAGTATAAAATACACGCGTACAAAAAAGTTATTTTATATTTCATTAGAGTAGATCAACTGCCTTGCAATTATCGGCCTGCTACTTGGCGGGCATAATCGGCAGGACGGGAGTCCCCATGTGTGCACAGGGAAACCCCTACTTCATTATAGTAGGCGTATGCTGTGCAGAACCTGCACTGACCACGCCCACTCTGATTCCAAGAACATGCTCTGCACGGAGCCCGCCCTGACACTGCACTCCATGCACAAGGACGCCCTCTTATCACCCTGGTGGGCGTTTGCTGTGCGGGACCATGCAGACCACTCCCACACTAACCCAGAGTATGTGCTAAATGGTCGGCCCCCTTTTTCACCTCACCAAATCTGGCCCTCTTTGCAAAAAGTTTGGACACCCCTGATCTAAGTGGTCACTTGTCAGATCACGTTTTCTATTGACTAACTATTGCCATCCAATCAATGCAGTCAGCTGATCATGGTGATCACATGCTGTTTGTTTATAAACAAACTTTTCTTCACCCCTGAGTGTCAGGGTATATCCTCCAATGAGGAATAGCACTGTGAACCAATCAGGGCTCTGCTTCAATTTACACATGCTGATAGGTGGGCATAACAAGGGGATGACTTATCAGTTTGCTCCTGCACTTTCAGTGGCCAATCAGCAGGCCTGCGGTGTGGCCTTGATCAAGCTGTAGTTCTGCTGCAATGGAGATCAAGTGAAAGAAACAATTGCAAATCTTTTATAGGTAAAAACAGACCCCATATGTGTAATAAATCCTGCTGAGACATATTATACAATGGCAAAACTTGGAAATATCACCTTGTGCCTTATGCTGATCATTGGCTTACTATCTATAATACTCCGCTTGTGTTCATGTACCAAAAACAAACAAAAAAAGAAGCTAATATTGCTTTAATTCCGGCTAATCGGCTTTGCTGCCTTGTTTTGCCAATACGGGAACTTTACCTGGCGTGTCTAATTGGCTAATTAGCAGTCGGGTGTTTAGGACGGTCGAGCCTTCGAGTATTGAACTGTTGCTCAAATTATTTTACTCCTAGCGCTATAGAAGGGGCAATGGACCTCGAACCCTGGCAGATTGTCCTCCATTACGCCGGTGTTGACGAGCGTTCTGACATTCCGGTACGCCGCAGCCTTCGTTTCGAGGAATGGTTCATCATCCTGACGTTTTTTTAATTAGCCCAGAGCAGCAATAACAAAGAAAACGGTACAAGCTCGGTGTTTGGCCGACCTTATAATATAGACGGAACAATTTGATTTTTTTTGTCTAGACCGTAGAACCGAGCTGCGGTTTTATTTTTCATACGGCTAAGGAAATGCGTGACGCATTGAACAATTCCTGGGAATAATATAAAGGTGTATGATAGGCAACACCCGGGGGGCTGACAGAGGGAGGTGCTCGGAGAGCCACTGCACAAGGGCCCCTGGACCTTTCTCATCCAACAGGGGCCCCCATATGGACCCCAAGTCAGTTCTGCACCGGGGCCCACTATTGTCTAGATCTGCCACTGGATGGAGGCTTTGGTGACTTTGTGAAGTGTGATATTCACCTGGTGGAGAGCACATTGAGTGAATCTTATGAGCTTGTGAAAAGGAAGAAGGAGCTGCAAATAGAAACTTGGAAAGTTTATGTAGAAATGGGTGAATGTACCCGGGATTGGTTCATCCAATGTTCTTCAAAGGTTACCTAATCTGTTCAAATTAAACCCCTGGGGCTCTATATAAAAAACAGGGAATCAGACATTCTCATGGGAATCCTTCAGGTTATTTCAAAGACTGTTATTGATTCCCACCAGGGAATGTTTGAGTGAATGTCAGTTTTTTTAAATGGAACCCTTGAAAGTGTAAACTCTTGGAAATTGGAAGATTTGAGTTGAACCCATCATGCGATTTCTAACTTTATTAACTAAAATGAGCCACTGACTTTTGATTGTCAGTGTTTTGATTGACAGTAATTGCTAGACATCTGCCTAATCCTGCTGCCATTATCTAGTGTTAAAAATATTTAAGAACAAAAACTTTCCGGAATTAAAAACATGTTCAATAACCAAACAGGATAAAAAAATCTACTTTGTGTGCACCTAATACCTGTAAAAATCCTGATATTTTCATGAAAATATAGCAGTGATCACATTATTGCATTGTACCAAGAATGTGCAGAGAGCACAGCTGTGGGAGGGGCTTGCAGGCTCCACCCACTACAAGCTTCCTGCAGAAAACTACAGAGGGGGTGGAGACAAGACCAGATAGCCTGGACAAGGAGACTGAGTAGCAATAATTGGTCTGTATTACAGGAAGCTCCTACAAACTGGATTACTGCACAGATCTGGAAAACACACGCAAAACAAAGCAAACTAAGATCCAAATAAGAATACACACGCTTTTTGTGTGTAGACCGGGGTTGAGCTTTAAGCTATGAGACATGAACTCATATTTCCCAAGCAGTGTTAAGTCATCAGATCAGCTATATAAGTTCCCGCAGCTCGAAGAACTCAGGGCCAGGGGTCGAATAGTGCAATATTTCCTTAATTTTATTGAAATGTATTTTCTAGAAGGGCAAGGTTAGGAGTTTTACATATTTATGTGATGTTGCTTTGTTCCTGAGGTTGGTAGATCAAGCTGGAAAGCAGTGGTGGTGCATTTTTAGGAAGCTTCAGCACCACGGAGAGGACTCTATATTTCATAAGTAATACAGAGCGGGTCTGATTTATTAAAGCCTCAGAGAAGATTGCCTACCATGGGAGATCCTGGGTGATACAACAAACCTGGAATGGTTTTGTTTTTATTTGGTAAATGTTTTCATCCCTGGACCAGATCCATTTCAGGTTTGTTCGATCTCACAGGTTCTCTGATGACAGTCTATCTTCCCCAGTCTTGGAGAGTTTTAATAAATCAGGCCAAGGGTTTCCCTTCTGAAAGATTGGGAAGTTCTAAACTTCTAAAAAAGTTTTTTTTTTTGTTGACGTCTCAGTGCTCCTGATGTCCCACAATTACTCCCTTTCCATATACAAACAATTATTGGCTGCGTTGCATTGCTTTCAACAGTAGGAGACCAGGTCTGTGTAATGTGTGTTAAAACAGTCACTTCCAGAAGCCCATGTGACGGGGTGACAAATGGGTGACAAACACAAAGCGTTGTCACCCTATAACAGGAAGTGCTGGAAAAATGACCTTTGTGGCAGGTTCAAGATCTATTTTTAATGTAGGATCCAAATTCAAAAATATTGAAAAGTATTTTTGAAATCGTAAAGGAAGTTATTGGATTTTCAATGAGTAGCCTGTGCATTGGTTGTAACAATTGGTGCTCATGTTCTGATAATAATAATAACCTAAGGCAGTGAAGGCTTTTGATTGGCTGTCAGGGGATTCCTGATCTTATGCATGATAATGTTTAAAATGTTTATGGCAAATTGAAGAATGGGGTAATTTGATCCCAGAGAGCCGCAATAGGAAGCTTGTGTGGCCGTATCTGTAGAGAGCAACTTAAAGTGGGACTTTAAATAAATAATAAAAGCATAGATTTACAAGACAGTACAAACAGAGAGTTTTTTTCAGCAAGCAAATGCTATTTTACTTAGTAATATAACAAATTTATCAATGGAATTACAAGGTCAACTGTAGTGTACAACATATGCCAGAGATGGCGCTATACAGAATATTCCTAATGTACCAAAAGGTACTTTCAAGTAGGTAACCGCTAATTCATATGTTTAATTATTAATCACAGTCTTCTGTATTCCCGACTCGATTCGCCGTTACAAGGCTTCCTGTGATGTGCAATGCGGACTGAATCACAGCAATGCAAATGAGGGTACTTTCCTAGGGTACCATATGTGCTTATTACCCTATACAAATGAATGTGTATATACTTTATTTTGGTATATAAAGCTATGATGTATAATGTTCTATGATTCAGTCCACATCACCTGTCACAGTCACCCCTGAGTAAGCCTTGTAACAGCGAAACGCGTCGGATGGATGATTGTGTTTTTTTTTTGCTTGTACGTTCCGCTGTCCTCCCCTCACCCTGATGACATTCACCAGTTATTCTTCCCTTTTGCTCATTTTAAATTTGGTTTTCTGACCAATAGTTTTCCAGAGGAACTTAATTCAAAGTTTGACTTTTTCAGAAAAAGTCAGCATTTGCATATTAATTCATCAGCCTGCATTACTGATATAATACTTTGACTATTTTGATAATTAATAATCTTGCAATGTTGTTACCTCTGGCCAAGTATCTGTTCATCATTCTATTCTTCATTTATGACAGGTTCACTTTAACCAGATACATATATTTATATAAATCCATCCAGGCCTTATCAATAATTTTCTAATTTATAACCAAGTTAAGTAAATGCAAACGCTAATTAGCCCAAGGTCAAATGAAATAGCTAAATATATCCTCAGCCTTCATTTGCAATTACTGCATGCTAATTCTATATGTTAATTACCCAAGGTGGTTACTCTCTGAAGTTATGTTTACTGCTGATTGGAAGTGTATTCATGCTAAATATTCCAATGTCCGCTGGTAAAGTGGACCTCAATGGTAAAGGTCTTGGTATGAGAGATAATATAAATATTTAGGATTGGTTGCAATGCTTACTTTCTCTGGAGCAAATCCTGCTCTGACTTCCTTCAGTGCTGGCCACTAGGGATGAGCGAGCGAGAATATTAAGTTTGATCTTGCGGCGAATTGGGCCTTTCTCAATTACTGAAAATGTAAGCGAGAACAGGCTTTTAATTCGGCGAGAGGTCGAGCTCTGGCCAAACAGGGGGATTTCCAGGGCTGCAGATTAATGAACCTCTAGTGCCCCGGGGATCCCACACTCTTCTCAATGAATGCAGCCACAGCTGCGATCATTGAGAAGATGCCCAGCACAGGAGAACCTCCTGACATTGTAATATAAGTATCCCTTAGAAATGATACATTTGTTACAGATACAAGTTATAAGAGATACTTATATTACAATGTCAGGAGATTCTCCTGTGCTGGGCATCTACTCAATGATTGCAGCTGTGGCTGCATTCATTGAGAAGAGTGTGCGATCCCCAGGGCATTAGAGGTTAATTAACCTCTAATGCCTTGAGGATTGCAAACAGGAGGATTCCCAGGGCTGAATGCAGCTCTGGGAATCCTCCTGTTTTAATTTCCTCCTCCGATGGTTTCGGGAAATCGGTTCGCCAAAATTCCACGGAACCGTTGGAAGCTCGAGGAAATGTTCCCCAGAGGTATTCTTGCTCATCCCTTCTGACCACATATATAAAATCCTTTATGAATGGTCACATTTGTGAGAGCAGAGATAGTCTAATGCTTCCCATTCACAGAGATCCTGATCCAAGGTGACTTTGTTGTCAGTACTGAAGGGAGCCATAAAACTGCATTTTCCCCATGAAAAGTAACTATGTTAGCATTTCTATTAATATTTATCCTTTTCAAAGCTCTAACATTTGGGTATTAGTCTTTTTTATTTTTCAATGGATGGGTAGTTGTTACCTATGAGGTAGATTAGATTTGGGATGCCCATGTGTGTCGCAGCAGAGGATTATGGGAAGCATTGCTGCAGAATCTATCATGGTTTGCCAGCTGTATCCTCCAGCAGGGTGGTCATGTGATCAGACATCTAGAATGTTGCGGGAATAATGGGAAAGGATGAGGATACAATAGACCTGATGGTTCAGCATCTTTATCTGCCAGCAGTCATTGCAGAAACTATTTCCACTCCCGAACTGTATGAAATGATGGTTTTCATAAGCCAGTGATGTTAAAGGAGACATAGAAGCACATAAAAGCATTTTGCCGGGTATTTGCATAAGAGGAGCCCATTCATTTGAATAAGGGGGCCCATGCAGCTAAAAGCTGCATGCTTCATTTATGAAAGCACATGCACCATGCACCAATGCATGTACCATGTGCCACCATGCATTGCCATTCTGATTGCTGCATGCTCATGTTTAATGTCAGTTGATATGGGCAGTGCATGAAAGATCACATGACCCCTTTCCCAACATGCCTTCTTTCTCGATTTGTTCCAGCTGCTGCAAATTGGCAGTTGGAAGCTTGCTTATATACACAGAGATCAGCTGAGCACAGAAGGATATTCATTCATCTGTTCTATAAAACACACTTTAAAGCAGCACCAGTTGACTGTTGTTTTTAGACGCCGCTGTAAATGGCATCGTTCAGCGAGTAGTAATGTAGCCGTTTTAGCAGTAAAACATTCCAGTCATTTTCTGACTTCTCCAACTTTTGTTAACGGCTTTTACCTCGGCGTGAAGCTGTGTTGGATGAAGTACCCAGCCTTGCAAATGAGGCTTGTTTTTTTATTCTTTTTTTTTTGGAAACGGCCAATTAAAGAGCTGCTGAAGCAAATGAATCGTTAAGTAGAGCTTCTTCTAATCACTCCAGATCTCACCTGTGCGGAAATGGAAGCAGCAGACTGCCTGGGATTGTCTGGCCGCATCTCAGTTCTGTCTGCAATTTACACTTCATTATAGAAAATTGGTGAATATCACTGAGAAGCTTTAACATGTGTGTTCTAGCAAAGGTCATTTCAGTCATAGAAGGTTCTAGTGTTATTTAGGGACTTTGAAGTCTTACTCATCATGCTACAAAATGCATTTTTCTTCTGTTGTAATATGCACATAGTAAAAACAGGACTTTCCTAGTAACAGACTCCCAGTAAGAAATGACCAGTGCAGACCCCAAGTGAGAGACCTAAGTACAGACCCCAGTGAAGACTCCACTAGCACAGAACCCCAGCATAAACCCTGCACGTATGGAGCCTTCTGCCAGGTGAGACCCCTCAGTGCAGACTCCAAGTACAGACCCTTAGCTTATACCCTGAAAGCACAGAACCCTCGCTTTGTGCATACCCCCCCAGAGCAGACTCCCAGTACAGACCTCCAGTGTAAACCCTTCCAGTACGGAACCCTCTCCCAGTGCAGACCCCCAGTGCTGGGGTCCACTCTGCCAGAACAGAAACTTCCCCCTGTGCAGACTCCTACTACAGACCCCCGGTGTAAACCCTACCAGTACAGAACCCTACCTAAGTGCAGACCCCCAATGTACAGACCCCTTTTTTTCAGACTCTCAGTATTGACATCCCAGTACAACCTCCTATTACAGAAGTCACTGTAGACCCCCCCTGTAAACACCTTTTGTAGACCCCCCATGAAAGATCCTGCCACCTTGAATGCAGAACCCATCAGTTCCAGACTGTGAATGTAACCAAGTCATGTCTTGAGCATTGAGTTCTAGTGGGAACAAGATCTCACAACAAGTACTTTGATAGCTTTGCATAGTGCTGTCGGTCTAACACTGTGAATGTGCTTACAGAAGCAGTGAGGAGCTGTTTTATGAGTTCTTCGGGGCAGGACCCTCTACTCCTTCTGTGTCACTGTCTGTATCTGTCTGTCATTTGCAACCCCTATTTATTGTACAGGGCTACATAATATGTTGGTGATATATAAATCCTGTTTAACAATACTCATAATAATATTAGTATATTGCTGTCATTTATTGTGCTGGCTTGTCTTCACCAAAAGTTGTATTGCTTGATATTAATGAAGAAAGGTCACAGACCTGGTGGTGCTGTCTGAAATGAAGAGAGGGGTCCTACATGCATCTAATGCACCCAAATTTTTTACTCTTTGAATACTTTGAGATATTAAGATGATGGGTTTATTGTTCCAACCAAAATTCTCCATTATTTGCATTTCCTGATCCTGGCCCTTCAGTGGATTGTTGGGTATCAGAATTCACCTGCAGGTGATTAGATATAAAAAAGAAGAACACAGAAGTAACAATCCCGTAATATGATCATCACTTCCTTATAAATGTAAATCGCCTGACCCCACAAGGCTGACAGTGACCACCACCCTGCCATCTTTCTGACCCCCCACCACACTATCTTTGGGAAATGGCCATATTCAGAAGCGGAAATTTAAATTTCTGCATGCGTACCGTAGCTGGCGGATTGCCTGGATCCTTCCTTCCCCGTAGATAACTTCAGACTCCAGAAATGAATTTGATGACGCTGAGAAATGTTTGCTGAACTTAGTCAGAAAACTCCTAAATATTGATGGCCTGCTGGAAGATGAACCTCAATGTAACGCTCAGCCAGGAGCCTTTCGCTCCGTGTCATCTACGGGTAGACGGTAAAGTGCCGTGCAGCAGCAAATAATTAATTGAGCTCAGTAAATTATTCATCCAGCCCGTTTCTGCCGAATAGAATATATTTGATGCCCAACTCATATAGGTGGCTTTCACATTAAGGTTACACCTTAAAAGTATAAAATTGTTCAAAGAATTTCTGGCCTGTTAGGAATGAAAATGCATAAAGAAGATGCAAACCGCTGATATGAGCTGCAACGTGTTGATTTTATTTCCAAGTTGGATTTTACCTCTTTAAATCTGCAACTTTTATTAAAGCTAGCGGTGGCTTTAGACAAAATGGGGCCTTGGCCAAATATGAAGTGGAGTCCCCAAATGCCAGTTTGGGCCCTGGAAAAGATTGGGGTTGTGAGCAATTGTGCAATTTGCCCAACCTCAACTCCAACTTTTGTCTGATTTGCTTGAATAGAGCAGCATTTACAGGCATGATTTAGCAGATTGATACGGTGGAGAGAGCAGGAAATCAAAGTCCTACTACTTTTCCTCTTAAGAATACAACTGGAAATATTAAGTAAAACTATTGTAAGTAATAAGTTGCCTATAAATTGCAGTATTGCATGGCAACATCTGCCCAATGATGCAAAGCTCAGTGGCAGAAAGTGCTGTTGGACTTCTGTTCTTTTTTAATATCATTCCAATGCATTTTTTCCAAAAATATCTTAACATGCATTTAGTGCCCCAAAGCATACAAAGGGAACAAATGGTACCCAAAGTTAAAAAAAAGTCTCCAGTCCAATTTTTTGGTACATTGGCAGTTTGAAATGACTGAGGCGCCATAGCTCAACATCCATTTATGTGGAAAAAAAGTAACATGCTTTGGTAATGCACCCTAATGCCCTGGATATGTGTGAAGGGGTTTAAAAGGATTATTGCACTTTCACATTAAAGTAAACTTACCTGTTTGCCTGCAAAAGTGCATTTAAAAACTAAAAAACTAAAAACCTACCTTCAGGCTGAGATGTTTGGGTTTAAAGATCTGCCCGCTGCTGTCTAGTGCCCCAAATCCATGATGGTAGTTGTACACATTGGGTATGTCATGTCCCCATCTACCCAAAGGCAATGGAGCTTCTGATGCAGGAATTCTGCTTGTAAAAAGAGCTTCTAGCATCACAAGTTTAGATTGCTTGACCTGTCGTCATCAGAAGCCCCACAAAGTAGACAGGAGATGTGACATCACTACGATGACATGTTTTATCATTTGCAACACGCTAATGAGGATTAAAGCACCATTACACCAGTTTTTTGGATGAGCCAAAACAGATAACATTGTAAGTGCAATTATGCCCTAGGAGTGTATTTACTTATACAGAATATTACATTTGCATCAGAAATGGGGTAGAAGTTCATAAAGCATGAGCAGAGGTATTTGGTCCAAAAGACACCTGGGAGTTGTGAACCTATACCACATCCCTACCATGAAGAAGGAAGGGCGCCCATGCACCCGGATGAGTGGGTAGATTTATAGTACAGACACACAAGTTACATTGATTTATAGTCCTAACCTAATGGGTATACAGTGGCCACAGGCAATTCCATATCGACCGGCATAATGCCCATGTGACCTCTCATTACATGTGGATCATTAAAATGTAACTAATGCTTGGTGCAATTAACTGTTCGGATATTATGACATGTACAGCTGACATGCTTTATATGTATAATGGGCTTGATGAAAGAGTACAATGTTTGTGTTTTCTGGGTTCTGGGGAATCACCCCTTCACCTCTGCTGATATAATCTGTCACTATATCAGCTAATTAACTAGTTAGAATTCTCATTAATGGAATGGATACATAATATAATAAGATTTGTCATATAATTACACATTGAAAAGTCCATAAGATGTGTTCATTGCTTCAGGCAGATCTAAAAACCTTGTTTGATGACTTGTTTTCTCTGTTTAATATTTACACTTTTTTCCTATAAAATGCTGTTTTCACATTTTTTTCATCCTTTGTTGCATCTTTGTGCTTCTGATCTCTTGCAGTCTGTTCTGGTCTGCATGCACTCCAGATTTCTCATGGCTGGTTTTCTTGATAATAGCAATGGTGCATGATGCTTGTGTAATGTGTGTTGAAATGGAGTCTCTTGCAGTCCATCATAAACCCATGTGGAAGGTTAAAAAAACAGATGAACTAGGAAGCAGAGGGCCTGATTTATTAAAGCTCTCCATGGCTAGAGAGAATACACTTTCATCAGTGAAGCTGAGTGATCCAGCAAACCTGAAATGGATTTCTACAAAGTCGTTTGCCAGCAAATGTTTTGAATCCTGGACTTGATCCATTCCAGGTTTGCATGATCATTTAGGTTCACTGATGAAAGTGTATTCTCCCCAGCTTTGGAAACCTTTAACAAATCAGGCTCAGAGAGTTGTCACACGCTCATGCACACAGACCCTTATGACAAAATCACCAGGGATCCAGTGCAAATTGAAATATCTTTTTGTAAACCACCTTATTCTTGTTCAGTGGCAGGCTGTATCGACATGGCCAAATCTGATGACATTTTGCCCCCAACCAACCATCCATCTGATGTTCCATTTGGAAACTGATTGCCCATATGCCCCAGAACACCCAAAACACATCATTCTTCTGTCCCTTCTCTCTGAATGTCATCTTAAAATATGCAAAATGGTTTATACACTTAATACAAGTTGTGTACTTCAAACCAAGATTTGCCAGAAAGAAAAATAAAAAAAACAATAAATTGAGGCAACAAACTTGGTAATTACAAAATAGTCTTATTTCAACGCGCTTCGCAAATCCTAATGTCAGCTTCTTCAGTGAGTTAGTGAGACATGGATATCCTTGAGGGATCAATCTCCAACTAGCTGCAGTTTCCACACTTTATAGTTCTACGGCATACTTAGGGCAACCGTGAAAGGGACAAGTGTATCAGGATGCGTGCGATAGGGAGGGAAAGACGAGGGGGAAAGAGAGACTTTCAATGATCCACATAACCCCCGTTTTCTTTGTGTCCACCAACACCCATGAAAGCTTGTTTGAAAAATCTCAATATTAGTTCAAAGACAGATTGGTCTTGGTCTTGATGTTGGTCCCTCAAGTATATCTATGTCTCAATAACTCCTGAAAAAGTGGACGTTAGGATCTACGAAACGAGTTAGAAAATGTTACCAATGTGTAGTTAGCATGTTTGTTGCCTCATTTTATTAGCTTTGTATTTTTGTTTGTTTAAGTAGCTCGAACTTGGATGTTTTAAAAGTCCCTTTTATCCTCCCTTTTGGGTATCGTCTGTATGGTTTCTATGTAGCTGTTTGTTTAGGGTTGAGCTTTCAAAAAAATGCAGACTTACCAGTATGAAACATTTTCTCCAAATGGGGTCTAAATTTCTACATTCGATGAAGTGTAATAATCTTTGCCGTGGTATTTCGTACACAGAAGAAGAACGCTGGGAATTTATACAGCTTACACAGCTCAGTGAGGATTTGAAAGTAAAATTTAATTCAGTGTTGATTCTGCCTATAGAAGTAATGGTAGGCTTCCCAGCTATCCATGACTGGTCCATCAGAAGACTTCACATTCCTACGGATATAATTATTCGAGTTTCTTCCTTTTTAAAAAGCCTATGATAGAGCTCCCCTTCCCCAAACACTTGAAGTATAGAGGGAATAATGACATAGCAAGAGAAGGACACTTACATTTTACTGAAGATTTATTTAACCTGCTGACAATAGCGATTTCCTCGCGCTGTACTCAGCGTGTCATCCTATAGCACAATATAAACAAAATTATAATCTTATCAAACAGGCCGGCTCCTACCGGGTTGACAAGAGCTTATGATGCCAGTAGCATGCCCACTAAACCTAAAACCATTTCAAAGACGCTGATGGATGACTTAACAGCGCCATTTGAAACTAAATTATAAAAGAGGCTTCATTATAAGCAACAAAAATAGGGGTAATAAAACAGACTCCTGTGGATTTCTTGGGGGGTATATAATCCAGGCTTCTTAAATCCCCAAGGTCAATGGGATACATAAAACAAAGTGCAGCCAACTTCATCTTAAAGGGTCTTCCCTTTCCTTGTTTCTAGGATATCCTTCCCCTAGGCTTTTCGTTTGACCATAGGCTGGAATTGGATGCGGCAGTCTAGTCAACTGTAATATTGGACACTGGCCATTCTTCTCCGGTTGAGAGGAAACTAATTATAGGTAGCCTCTGCTGATCCATATCAGTCGAAGAATAAATGGGTTTTAATATTTGAAATGAAAGTGGAAAAAAAAGAAACTATATCCATAGCAAAAACTTGGAAGATTGCCTTCTATTCCAGTGACAACTGTAACATTTTAGAGTTTTCATCACTTTCTTTCCTGGTGAAAAAGGTCGCTAAGAGAATTAAAGAGGGCAAATCTTCCCAGCAAGGTCATGAACAGTCATCAGGATTTGACAGGGGTTGTATCCCTTTCCTACACTGTTCAACACTTAAAAATGGCTGTGGATTCATCTTAAAGGTCAGGTGCACTTTTATGTACCTTAAAGGGGCTTTTATTCAAGTGATAACATAAAGCACAACAACAAAAGGACTGTTAGTGGGTCGTATAAGGAACTAAAGTTACGTACACACGGCAGATTTTTATCGCCCGATAATCGGCATCGGCCAAATATTGGGCAAAAATCTGCCGTGTGTACAGTCGGTGTCGTCCATCGTCCAAACGACAGACCTGCCGGATCCACGGACGATGGACGACGACCGATCCTAATGAAAGGGAAGGGGGAGAGCGCGCAGCAGGGTGCCGCTCCGTCGCTCTCCCCCTCCCCTCTCCATAGAGCATGAACGGTGCTGGATGTACAGCACCGTTCATGCATCGTGCACTCCCTTGTCGTTGGAAAGGATCGTGAAAGATCCTTTCCAACGACAAAAATTGCAAGTGTGTACGCAGCTTAAGTGCAGATATTTTGTACATGGGAGGCCCAGCCATAGTTTTAGTTTATTATAATGTTGGAAGGCCAAAATAACCCCTTTCTGGAAAGAAACTGGGTTGAGGTTCCTACCACTGCTGGCCATGAGACCTTCGTTCATCAATCACATTCTCCCAACCATTGAGTGCACTTACTGGCCATTGGATTGGGTCATGACCTTGATGTCAAGGAAGATCTGGTCCCAGAGACAAAATCATAGGGTCATTGCAAAGGCTTATAATAATAATATCTTGTGGTCTCCCCTTCTAGGCTGTTTTTACTTTTGCAATGTGACGAATGATCGACATTGAATAGATTACCAGGTAACATGGCAGATCATTATCCCATGTATATTGGAATACAACATCCTAAAGCTATTATGGATAAAGCATTCAAAATCCTTCAATAAACCATTAAAACCTCCTGTCTATTAAAACCTCCTGTCTATCTCAATGTTAAATACCACAACGTCAAAACGTATTCATAAAATATTCCAAGGTGACCTGGCTACACATACCAAGCTACATTGAATGAAGCCTTAAAAAAGCCCTCATGTGGAAAAGGATCTATTTGAAGAATAGACTTTGGTTCCTTCTCAGCAACCAGTCAGTGCCTCCTCTACCATTTTTACCCGGCCCTTACAACAACAAAGAGTCTGATTGGTTACTAGAATGAAAATGGTGAACGTCAACCTTGAAACCTTGAAGCTGTTGCATTAAAAGTTGGCATATGACCATATGGTGGTATGTTGGCCAGTTGAAAAGAGATTGGCAAGGTTCTGATGTGGGTCATTACAGTGTTTTTGAAGGGTTATAATTCATCTGTTCCTAATAAAACAAATGAACATGACTTATGTAGCCCACATTTTACCCTGCTGCTTATTAAAGTGACAACACTCCATATTCTGGGTCAAATGGCTCTACAGTCATTTATATCATGACACACATTTATGAACCAACATAAACAACTTAAAAAAACTATATTAATTTATAACAATACCACACAAATATCGTATAATCAGTTTGAAGGCCGTAAACCCAACTAATTTTACCACCTAAAAAGGTCTGCCCCCCAAAGATATTGTTGCTCTCAGTCATCCTTATCACCTCGGAAATTATTATCAATTTCAGCAGCCCATCACCCACGGACACACACTTTTGAGGTCACCAACTTTTAATGTTACCACTTACAGGGCTTCCATGCCATGGATGTGTTCTCCCAACTTGAGCACCAAAAATTACTGTCCTTGAGGCCCCCAAACCCAATGAACAATGAGGGAGGGCAAGTGGGAAACTTGCTGCTTTGCTGCTGGAGTAGGAAAAGACCAATACACATCCTGATTTCTGACCTCACTTTCTTATCACCCTTCCTATGACCGCAGCTAATCCCCTCTGACCTCCCTTGGATCCCTCTCTACCCCTTACTTTACCCCATTTCTGCTGTTCCCCCTGTGCACATAGTCATGCAGGCCCTCCATTTACAATTCATTATATTCATTCACCTCCAGGCCTTACTATATGTATTTTATTCTTTTAGAAGCTCCTGATTGTATATTATAATTTATCTTTTATATCATATAGAATATAGGATAGAATATATACCCTATAGTTCCTAAAACTACATCAGTCTGTCCCTGATTTTCTCCCCACCCCAGTGGTCTTCCATTGGGATGGATTGATGGCTGAAGGTTGTCCTAGCTGTAGGTCTGGGTGCAAGGATTATAGATCTCATCTTGCTGTGAGAAATATTTAGTAAAGAAGATCCCGGAGCTATAGGGGACTTGTTACAAGCTGCTTAACAGAAGTTTTCCATTGCTGCCCAATTCCAGAAAATTCTCCTGGCAGAACTGGCGGAGGTTTACGATGAAAACACGATGAATAATACATTTAATAACCAGGAAATTCAGACACAGCACTTAAGTTAATTTTGTGCTGAAGTGGTTTTCTTGCTTGAGGGGGAAACAAGACAATATATTACTGTATACAAAATATAACATTTGTTATTAGTATTTAAATTAGGAGAAACAATATGTATTTACAATCTGCCCATGTTATTAAAGAGGCATGCCAACCAAATTGGTAAATATATAAGTGAATCATATAAATTTGTAAATAATACCTGCAAAATATAATACTCAACATTTACAGAAATAGAAACAACTGTCTATGGCCTGAACACAAGACCTATAAATGTCTGACTCCAGCCAACATTTCCCTCCGTTCATGACTCTGTGATAGCAATATGACAGTAACAGTCATACACAACAACAATATTGTCATGGGTCCTAACCCTTTCTCATTTTTTTAAACATGTTTTGGCTCTGTCTCGTTTTTTTGAAACTCCATTACTTTCTGCATTGGCAGGACGTGATACGGAAATCTATCAATAGGTGCACAGATGGCAGAAAAACCCATATCTGTGACAAGGCAGAGAACCGCGTTCAGTATCCTACTTCCCCCTTACAAATAAAACAGCAACAGCATTAGTTAAATGGCCTGTAGGCCCTTTATTACAAACTTATATATCATTAAACCCAAACAACAAATATAAATTATATATCAAATAATACTAAACCATAAGACATAACATCAACATTA
>NC_092865.1:4683178-4704176 GCF_032062135.1 Pyxicephalus adspersus | reverse complement strand
CTACTTCACGCATCTGTGCTCCTTTTCATTCGCCTAGGCCAGGGGTTGGCAACCTCCAGTCTTTAGGCCAGATACGGCCTAGCCGGTAGTTCATTCTGGCCTAACGCCCCCTGGCCAATCCGGCCTAATGCCGGCCGGCAACCCGCGGCTCCGCAACTACCAGAGCCGGAGGAGCTCCCGAGCCACCGGAGCTCTGGTGCCGCCTCCTTGCTGTGGCTCCCCTATTTACTGCGGCCGGCGTTGATACTTCTGCCGAAGTAAATAGGGAACGTTCTCTGAAGGTAAATCCCTCACCTCCGCAATGCATACGGAGGAGAGGGATTTCAATTCAGGGGCATTCCCTGGTGGGGTCGGGCCATTAGGGCGGGACTCCGGGCTAGTGTGCTCCCGCCCACCCCTGAAATGGCCTAGTGGCCATAAAAGTTTGCTGACCCCTGGCCTAGGCGATCAAGAATTCAGGGGGCGGTGCTGTACCCTTTAAAAGAAAAAACAGAAAAAACACTAACATAACACTAAATGAATTTTTACCTTAAATAAAAGGGTTGTCGCTTTAACAATGGTATCTAAGGATGACACGTTTTGCAGATCACTGTTTTTTTGTAATTTGTTATTATTTCTTTTAGGGGGGTATACCTCAATATACTTATTTACTTGTCCTAATCCCAGGCCCTATTTTTTAAGCAAATTTAAAAAATAATTAGGCAAAGACAACTTTGATTGTATATTATGGTGGGAACCATCAATAGCTGGGAGGCTATAGGCATGCCATTGGGCAAATGTTGGTGAATCCATGCAGCTCCATGCCCAAATGTACATTGGCTGGACAAGGAGAGACAAATGTTCTTTACTTCTAGCTAATTAGGGCATCACAACCAAACGTGGCCTGTCAAGAATAGTCACACTTTAACTAAAGACAACAAATGCATTTCCTCATTGAGAGACTTTGCAAAGTGCCTTTGAAGAAGAAAAAAAGTATCATTAGTTAAACATATGACACAAAAAACAAGACTAATTGCCAGGGCTATTTGTAGATAAAATTAGGTTAATCAGCAACAGACAACACTAACTGGAGTCCATCAATTATTGGCCAACTCCTCCTTGTACATGACTGTCATGTAAATTGTGTGGTCATTAGTGCACCGACCATCTCTCCAATGTGTGGGATGATACTTAATGAGGTCCCGGCAAGGCTGTCCAGCGCCCTAACTGGAGAACGCTGATAGATTATCAAGAAGGCGAGTTTCCATAGAAACAAGGACTAAATTAGAGGGAACATTTTAAAGAGGATCGTGCAATTCTGGAAAAAAAATAGATAGTCGAGATAACATTTTCTTTCATTATTATTTTAGGGAGGTATTGCTGGTTGAGGCTACGCATTGTATTTAAAATGCCAAAGTCTGGAAAACAAGAAGACAACCCAATCAACCTTTATCAATAATAATTTTATCATCATCATACATTTATTTATAAAATTACATATATATATAGCAACATTGTTTCCTGCACAGCCTTTTTTGTGCCACGTTTTGTTGATATAAAGGTTTTTTGGCAATGTGGTTGATGGTGTTGGTAGAGATGGGGTATGGAAGGGTAAAAAATCCTGCCCGGGTATTTTTTTGTTGTCTGTGTACCATTGGGGAAATTTCCCTTCACATTCTCCCCCAGAGATACCAGACAAATTTACCAGAAATCATCCAAATTAACTGGAATTTCTCTTTTGGATAGTTGCCCCTGCAACTGGTGTCCCCATTGGAAAGTTCCCCCTTACCTTGTGTTCTGGAAGCAACTCTACAATTTTGGTTTTACCCCCCTTCTTTTTCTGATGACAGTACTAACAGAAGAGTGAATGTTCACAATGGGAACAGCAATAAAATCTGAGGCATGCTGGTTCCGGGGGGCATATAAAAGTCTGTAAAACTCCTCAATCACATGGACTTTCCTATTTTTCCTATTGGCTTTCTTATCTTTTCTTATTGACTTTCGTCTTGTAGGCATGTAGTCTCACTCATCAAATGGAAGTGTCCATTGTATTATTCCAATGGTCAATACACGCTTGTATCTAGAGGTTCCTGGCTTTGCCATCACCAGAAGTTGCAGTACACATGTCAATCAAGGCTGCGAGGATAAATTGATGGATACTATAGGGGAAAGTTGTACATTTTGGATTTACTTTGAGGACGATTGTGCCTACAGTGGTAGTTTCGGGCATCCGATCATTCTGCGGAGTGTGTACAGTGATGGGTAAAGTTTCCTGATGGCTCGGAGTAACAAATACTGCAACTTTTTCTGATGCCGGGGAACCTCCAGATACGAGCGTGTATTGACCATTGGATTAATACCATGGTCATTTCTATTGGGTGAGTGAGACTACATGACTTGATGTGAAGATGAAAGTTACATAGTTAGATAGGTTAAAAAATAAAAAAGTCCATCAATTTTAAGCACTATTGAAATAAACATATCCCAGATGAAAAAATAGTTGATCCAGAGGAAGGCAAAAAAAAAATTATAAACCCTGGTTCAATTTGCTCCAACACGGGAAAAAAATCCTTCCTGATCCAAATTGGATGTTCCCTGAATCAACACTCTCTATTATCTTTCTTTAAAACTTTAATACCCAGAATGTCAGTTTGGCTGACTGTGTATTAAAACCGATTTGGTCCTAACTTCATGGTTACCAGGAGTTCCCACACCTACCATAGGTAGGAGTAGGAGTTCCCACACCTACCATATCCATATCCAAAGTACATCAAGACAAAATCTTAAAAGGCATTGATTTATTTATTTATATGATGTGAAATGTTTGCAGTGCAGTTCTGTATATAAAACAACTTGTTAATCTCACAGAGCTGCAATCACCATAAAAGTTAATCGCTTTGTTTTTCACGTTCCCACCGACGGCTTCATCCTCCCAATAAAATTTAAATTGAAGAGAGTTAAACGCTCGCCCTAAAGGCTCCTGACTCCCGTGCTTAAAAATCTTAAAGGTGACCTACAAATGCAAATCCGTTGCACCTGTAGGTTCTGTCACCGCTGGAGATTATTTAACTTTCGCAGTTATCGTTACGGCTCGGAGTTCAAAGGAAAGCAAAACCCTCTAATTAGATTTCTTTGTTTTAGAAGGAATAAGGGTGATAGTCAGGCAGTTGGGATTCTGATGAATTCTGTAGAGCTGCACAATAGTTACAGTTTGTGTCCTCCGCAGAATCTACAGACCATTCGCATCAGTCTCTGAAATCAACTTATAGTCTCAAATATGTTTATACAGATACAAACCTACAAATCTGAAGGGTCACATACTTCTAACTCTTGCTAGTTGGAAGTATGCTGGTAAGCAGAGAAAACAAACTGATAGAGAAAAGAGCTCATCATTGTTCTGCTTTCCCTTTTATTGTCCGACCACAGGTTAGGGGTAAGTCCAGAACAGCCGTGGCTTAGAGGAAGTGGTTTGAATGATGCTGACCATCAGTCTGAGGACAACTAGTGGTAGAATGAAGGTACTGCATGGCACAGTTCTGCACTGAAGGTGAACATTGCAGCAAAAACTGATTTCATTTTACATTTTTATGATTTGTACATTTCTGTTTTGATGACATTTTGTTATAAATGTCATCCAATTTGATTAGTGTTGCTCAAATTTACCCATAGTTCTAATCAAGGTCCGTTTTGGCAAACTAAGTCAAAAGTGTGGAAGGGAAGTGCCCAAATTTGTAATGAAGATTATCTGTCCTCTGTTAGCCCCCAGCCAATAGGAATGCACGCCAATGTATACCCTGACCATTATTTACAGTGAATGAGAGTGGCAGTGAGCCTTTTGGTAATGCACACAGCTGACAACTCACCAAAGTTTCTTCAGGTAGTTTGAGCAGCAGGTTAATTCGGTTCTGTTGCATTAAACTGAGTTTGCTAAATGCAAATTTCTTTTTGTAAAGTTTCTATTAGGAAATATCCTTTTAGCCTTTCAATATTGCTGTGTTATATGTTATAAATATTGTACCATCTTGATTGCAAGCTTTTGAGCCTTTAGTTTCATTTCCCATTGTTGTGCAGCCATTGTGCATGGCTGAGAACCAGTGCAGGGGCCCCATTCAGTTAAATTTGCTCCATTTGCAGCTCGTTCATTAAACATTTGACATTTGCAGAAATTAATATACCTTCTTAACGTATAATACTGTTGAGAATCACTTTGACCCACAGCAGCTGAGCAGAATTACATATTAAAATATTTGTGCATACGGTGAAAGACATTGAATAGAACTAATTGAGCCTTCGTCATGCCCAATGTCAGGCCTTTCTATGGATAATAGCACCCTGCCATTAATGTGTTTATAGGTGGTCGATAACGAGTGGCTTTTGGCGGCTGTGTGTGTACCGAGTCTTTTTCGGAAATTCTGGAGGGCACAGCGAGAGGAGGGGGGTGTACTGTGGACTGGGAGGGGGAAGGGGGTAGTACAGAGAATTACTATAATCATGTTGTCAAGTCATGTCGCCAACAGGTTTATAAAAGAAAGATGAGTTCCTCTTCATAGGAGCCATAAACGGGAGACCGCGGTGACTCCACGCAGGATTAAACCTGTCGGTTACATCAAGCAAAGCGATTTTGTATAATCTTGACTTGAGTGGATTTCTTGATGAACCTTTCTCTAGGCTATTGGTGATTTTCTGCCACGTGGTGCGAAAATGATTTTTAAAAATTGCTGCAGATATTGGACTAAAATTAGGTTGGTGAATTTGTTAATATTAAGAGATTGCCTGCTTACTAGTGTCATCATCCAGGTATGTATTACCTTGCACAGAAATCACAGTACTTGCCATGCTTTTCTGTCCAGAACAACAGAGCCACCTTTGTTTTAGCATCCAGGTCACCATCCACTTTTTGTATATTATGACATGTCTTGAGTTTATTTATGTCGACCAAAGTTTGCAAAGTATTGCAAGAACAAGACTTGCCAGTTGCTCAGGCACCTGCACCATAGCACTGTTTTTTACAGATCCAATGTTTGCAGATTTTACAGCAGGTGACAGTAAGCCGTACCAATTTGCTGACCCTTATCCTTTTTTTTTGGGCTGCCGCAGGTAGACGCTACATGTAGCACCTCCCCCAAGACAGCGGTTCAGTGATAACCATACTGCAAGTTCACCAACAGTCTTACCATTGCCAGTGTCAGATGCAGCCAACAATGGGCCCTTGTGCAGAACTGACTTGCGATCGCCTGACTACTACAATTTGGCTTCTGGGGGCCACCGGTTGGATGAGGAGGGTCCAGAGCCCTCGTGCAGTGGCACAGTTTGCACCTCCTTATATCTGCCCCTGCTTACTGAAAAGACCAATTTGATTCACAGATAAATTTGTGCAATATTAGCTTCAGGCTCTGCCCTTTGTCTGGACACTGCATCAATTATTCAGCATGGCTGTGGCATTAGTGATATTGTGTGAATATGAACATGGCAGACTCAGGTTTCTTTAATTAGTGGATATCTGTATGCCCGAGCATTCCTTTGCTGGTCTGAATCTTGCAGAGATTGTCTGATTCTTCATTCTCCTTGGCTGTATGCACAACGCATATGGGGACCTATAGGCAATGTCACATTATATGAACATAAAGCTGTTATCCTAGGACAATGTAATGGGAATAAAAAATATTGTGCATAATATACTCCCATACTCCCAGTTTAGATAGGCATTTGTTAACTGCATTGGAACTACTTCTGAGTGCTGATTCCGAATTGCTAGGGGTCCAAGAGTGTTCAATAGCGTTTCTAACAAAATATTTGCAAGAATCTTTTGAAGAATTTCGAAGTCTTTGAAGGCTTTTTTTATGGTCGACTCTGAAAACATTAGGACAATCATGTCCCCTTTAAAAACCTGCAGAAAAAAAGGATTCAAATGGTTCCTATTCATTTAATTGATAACCAGACTTTGGGGAAATTGAGGACTAGTTGACAATGATGTTGGATCACTTTTAAAAAAACTGTTCCACTAACATATGCAAAAAGCAAAGAGCCATCAATCCCGTGTGATATATCATAGGCTTGAAGACACTTTAGGTGGCCATATACTAGCTAAAGGGTGCATGACCAGGGGGACAATCCATATCCAATTGTAATTTATTGTTTTACTGGTTACTACTGTGCACCCATTGACCAGCGGAGCCAACATTTTGATGGGAGCAATGTTGGGTTGTTGTGTTAATGGCAGGGAAGGCTCCCATCGGCTGGTGGTTGTTTGGGAAACCTCCAGCCTCTTTCAGCTACTTTTTGCATTCATGCACTTGCTAAAACATTGGTGGCACCTCATTGCTTTAATCCAGATATGGTGGACAGTGGACCATGTCTTCACAATACCATTCAGCTTGGCTGCTTGTAGCCTACACCAAGTGTTCATGAAACAAGGTATTACAGGAGTACAACCAGCAGACTGCAATCACCCCATAACAGGAAAAGTCTTATTAAAGCCCTTCTGGGCAATAGTATATCAGTATGCAAAAATTAAAAGGATGCCGGCAACTAACCCATGGGCACTGGAAGTTTGTATGGCCAGGTCTTCCTTAGGACCCTCCAATGGGCCTCTGCTGATTTAAGAAAAAAAGGTCCCTTGGTGCAGGGACCAACAGAACTTTTGGGATAGAGAGATCTCCTGCCTGACAATTAAATCAAAGTTTCAGGCAGGGACCGATGAATTTTCAGCCTCCATGCAAATGGTGTGGCTGGTGTGCTGAGGCCTTTGTAGGCCATTCCTAGGTTGACTTTGGGGGTCCATGTTGGCTGGGAAGACTTTGGGGTCCTTGTGTCACTGCACAGCTAGCACAGTCCTAAATCCTTTTGAAGCACACTACATATTCACTAAGCTGAGTGAAAAATCCCTTGCATTGGCATGATTCAGTTTGCTAAGTGAACGGCCTAAATCATCTCCATTTTAATAAACTAAACCCAGATTCCTGGTACGAAGATACTAATTCCGCCATCATGAAACAAAACATTGCCAACAATAGATGTAAATCTGCCTAAATAAATGTTATAAAATATTCAGTATTTAAATTAAACAAACCCACATATTACCAGGTAATAAATTGCGTGCTGACCTGACGCTCGCCGGCCCATGTTCCGTCACAAGCAGACATAAGCGGCGGGTTAAAGGTCGCCTCGTCTAGCATGTGAAATGCGACAAGACATCAGCGTGAGGCTGTGCAGGTGTGGAACAAATGAGAGATGATGGCAGTTCACTACCTATATTGCTTACGGACTCAGCCCGCCGCCGCCGCCATCCCCCCCGGTGTCACAGCACACGGGAAATGCCACAGCTGTCAGGATTTGGAGTTTGGCTGGCTAGTAGACTTCCCGGGTCATAATTATCATAATATAACAGGTCTCAGGATCTGGCATCTGGCCGCGACGATGCAGGTTTGATAATTAAACACATCAACGCTGTCAGAGTAGTCAAACGTCAATCGAGAAATATACGGTAAATCGTAGCAGTGCAATTCAGCCATCATTTGTTCCCAGTTTTATTTTGCTGTAAAGGGGATCTCTGGGTGAAAATTGAGAATGGTTTCTTTTAAATGAGTGATAGCAGTTTGCTTTTGTTCTTCATTTATTTTCTGACTTTTAGGCATGGAACAATGCCGGGAAAAGAACAAAAAAATGTGCTTCATAATTACGCCAAAGGTTCCTCTGACTTGCTGTTGCTTATCCCTAATAGGACCCACCAACGTAATACTGGACCTGCCCCAACCCCCCTACCCAAAACACCTACTATATATAAACCAAACTTTTATTAACACATCAGGGGTGGACATGGGGGGGGGGGGGGTGCAAAGTGTGCAGCTGCACCAGGGTTCCGAAACCGCCTTAGTGGGGGCCCCAAATCAGTTTTGCCCCCCGTTGGCTACATCCACCAAAGTAACACATCATTTCAAAGATTAGTAAGTCACCAGGTATCTTCAAAATAATCCCTGGTGATCTTGTTTTGTTCAGGAAATTTCTGATAAAGCCATGACAGCACCCCTGTTCTCTGTGCTCCTGCATTGCCGCATGGACAACTGGTGAAGATTACCATGGCTGTTTGAACATGCACAAGCATGAAACCTTGTTGGCACCATCAGGAAACCCATGCTAAGAATCGCCTTGCAGATATTTGCTGGAGTGAATGTAGGCAGGTAGTACGCAGACCCAGGAAGTCAATAGAGGGATGTGGAAGGTACAGGGATGTGTACAGCAGGTGAAAAGACCTGGAAAACCAATACATGGATGGTGGGGGCACCCAATAATGTAGACAGCTGGTGAAAAGACCTGGGAACTCAATATAGGGATGATGGGAGCACCCCATAATGGGGAAAACAGGTAAAAAGACCTTGGAACTCAATACAAGGATAGTGAAGACCCCTAAATAATGGGCACAAGCGATCTATAGACCCAGGAACTCAGCATAGGGCTAGTAGAAAGCCCCCATAATGAACAAAGCTGATCTATGGATGGTGAGTGCATCCCATAATGGGGACAGCAGAAGAACAGACTTGGAAACTCATAATAGATACAGAAGATGTAGAGACCCTGGGACCCAACAATAGAATCCCTGGGAGACAGAAGAGACTGCCAGGCAGTTTTCTTACCCTTTCTTTCCAGGTCTTTCGGCTGGAGTTGTTTCTGTCTTTCATGGATTAAGTTATATTTACCCATGTGATAATAAGACTGGATAATGTTCTGGGCCCTTGCTGCAGTTTGATGTATTGGGCCCTAGGAGAGAGTCTATGGTAAGAGCGCGATGGATTGGACAGTGCAGCCCAGCGCAGCTATTACAGGCACACTACCTCCCGCTGCTAGATAAATATGCTTCCATACTTCCATAGCACGCCATTCGTCTTTCTAGTCCATATTTGGTCCCAGCAGCCGCCATTACTCATCGAGGACACAACTCCAGCTGCTGGCGTCACAGGGGCAGCAACAGTGGTCAATGGTAATCTCTCCATAAATATAACAGATCGTTGCCGCAGTGAACTCGCTGCATTCAATTAAATGCACAGGGCAGAGAGGTTGAGATCCAATTCTTTAAAGAACACAATACCTGAAGTTTCTTCCAGAGATAAATGAGATTTCCCAGTAACTCTTCTTTGTGTACTATTCCGGGTATATCTAGCTGAAATAGTTTTTTTTATTTATTTCTGACAATCAATCTGTAGTTGAAATATTCCATGGTTAGGAAAAGGGAAAGTGGGGGGAGTCTCTGCTCTGACTTATTATCTGCTGTATGTAAATTCCATCTTAAGTTACTGAGCTCTGTAAACTACAAAATTCAGTCTCTTCAAATCCCACTCTCCTTCTTATCCACTAAACTCTATTGCTCTATCGAAGCAGCCATAATATACTTGTAAAGCCTTTGACTTCTTCTCTGGTGCAGCTCGCTGTGTTAGTAGCCGATTGCCAAATCTGAACAGTCACATAATTGAAATTATCGCCTCTGTGAAAGATTCACCATGGACGCTACACAGGGCCTAACTCCTGCAGAAATATCGCGGTGCAGGACTACAAAGAAGGTAAGTATGAATGGATCGGGAATAGGCTTTAAAGAAACATGTTCAAGAGCAACAGGGACTCTTTTGGAACTCTTTTTTGAGGATCTTAGCAGCCAAAACTTTTTCCTGCAAAAAAATGAAATGTTATACTTAACCTCTTCCTTCCGGCAATGCAGCTTCAGTCAAACGCTCAAGTATTTAACTCTTCTGGAAATGTCAGATGTCTGTGCTCCCCTTCACCCCCGCTGCCACATGCCATGGTTCCTTCCACTGACCACTACATCACTACTGTTGGAAGAAACCATGGCAAGTAGCAGGGGGGTACAGACATCTAACACTTTCTGAAGTGCCAGATGCTGAAGAGACTGATAATGGGAGCAGGCTGCAATGGAGGGAAAGTAGAAGGTATGGGCCAACTTGTGAGAGTTGAGTATAATACTTCTTCTTCTGCAGTGCTTTGGCTAATTTTTGGGTGATGACAAAAAATTTATAAGGACGGGCAGCTCCTGTCAGCAGCCACCACCACAACTATGATCCTTCGAAACACTGTAAATGAGCATTTAGATGCTTCTGATGGGCTGACCGTGAATGGTCATCAATCGCCCCCATTCACCCTATATAGGGTAGCCACGGACGGGCTGTGCCGGAAAGTGTAATGCTGGCCATATTTACAAAATCATTTTAACTATTTTATATTGCAGAAATAACTCGATTAATGGTGCCATAACAATTGTAGACAAATTTTGGCATCAGGTGCTTTAAAGTGTTCAATCACTTTTCCTATCAAAGTTACTTAAATGATAGAAACTGCACTTTATGTAGCCAGAGCAGTGACAGGCGACAATGTGTACTCTACAATACGACAATGCAACTTCTGACCTATGAACAGAAACCTTTTATTACACCAAGCACAGGAAAACTCGGGCATCGTCAATGTGCTTTAGTTTGCTGTAAGCAGGTTTTGCATTTCCAAGTGCATGAGGATGCAAAACCTAAATCAAGCAGGTGAAAATCAGGTTAGAATTACCTGCAAGTCAAATATAACTGTGAATTATTTCTAAGCGATGTCAGGGTTTCAGGAGCATTATTGTCAACTACACCAGCATGGGACCTCAATACAGAGAAAAGTCTTATAACATGGCAGGGGAACATTTTCTGCTTTTTTGTTGTTCTGCAAGGGCTCAGCCACACATAAAGACTACAGCTCCAACTGTTGCAGATGTATTGAACAGTTAGATTTAGGGGACGGAGCTGTAGGTGCCCGGCAATAGCATTCATTTGGAGTGTTTTCAGCAGGGATTGAGATGTCATAGGAGCTGATAATTATAATTGAGGTCTATGAATGGTTTATTAATTGAGATACTTGTTGAAGATCTCACCAGCTGTGATACACAAAAATGGATCAGATTCTGGCCTTTTACCATTGGACTTTTGCCTTTGGCATCTTCAGGCTTCAGCTAGAGAATTTGGAGCGGGTGGAGGGATTACTATTCCCCTATATGTTAATGCATGCAATGCAAGTATGTAATCATAATGATTCTTGTACTCCCTATGACTATCATGGGCGCCATATCATCCAAGGCTATCATCTACTTCCAGGTGTGAGATGCCAACTCAATTGGTGCCCATGCCATTGTGTTTCCAAATCCAAACCCCTTCCTATAGGTAAAGAACAATCGGCTGCATTCCTATAGGTAAGGAACAATTGGCTGCATTCCCTATATTGACAGAAGGAATGGTAATTGTTCTGAGCATATAGAAAGTTCTATGTATGGAATCCTACTTTGACGAGATTGACATTGCAACACTAAACAGATTTCTATCTATCTGGAGAATATTTTGTGTATTTTTTCACCCCGGCCTCTTCCTCCTTTTTGTGTTTTTGGGCCAATTTATGAGAGGACATCATCAGTGTGCCCAGTTACTGGGGAGAGAGAGTAAAAAGGATGATGTTACACAGGAGATTTTTATTATAAAGGAAAATTCTCTAAGCCCCCTGATGAAGCCGAATGTAATTGCCGCGAAACGCGTAGAGAGCAAGGAGCAATATTATTAAGGAAAGATATGTTCAATATTTTGATCATTCATCACACATTTAGGATAAAGATCTAAGGTTTTATTTGTTTTTAATGTTAAAAAATAAAGCAATCATGGTTATTATTGATATTAAATGAATCAGAGAATTATTTGTTTGCACTTCCTAAAAAGTTTGGTATTGTTTCTGTTCCCAAATGTGCCCTTGTTTCCTCCTCTCACCTTGCTGGAAAGTTGCAATCAGAAGAGAGAATGAGATTTTCTAATTGGATAGCTCCAGTTCTGACTCGGCAGGGGGCAGAGGTGGAGCTCTGCAGAGAATCCTCTGCTTGTACTGTGGCTTCTTTCTAAGGAAGACGCATTATTAAGCTAGGTACACAATTGCAATAATTGTTGTTAGAAAACGAACGTGTAACGATTGTGCACGATTATTTTGAACGATCATATTGTGCACAATTCTGTACATGTTGTACCAATACAATCATTCAAATATAATCCACCAATAGTGTACACACGCTAGATACGATAGTTTGAACGATGCAGGAAGTGACGTGTAAAGGAGAAAGTGTACCGCAGAACAATCCACGATCACTGAATGATCGTACACACAATAGATAGCGAATGATCGTCGCTCAATCAGATCCACCGGGGCGGTTGTTCGTTTCCAGTGACATTCCTCGTTGGTCAGCATCGTTGTGCACTTTGTTTGGTAACGATTATCGGACGATCGGTTGTTAGTCGTTCGTTTCCAATGATAAGACTTTCTGCATCTTTTTTTTTTTAATGCACCTGCAATAGATTCAGCGTGAAGTTCCTTTGGGCCACTATAATAGATACAATTTAATTATTTTGTCCATTTTTAATTCGTCCATTCGTGACATCTGTACGGCGTTGCCTGATAATTACACCTAACGATTATGCCGCACAATAGAAAGTTCAGACATCAACAGGAGAGTTGCACTTTATACAATGCGACATTCCCGATTGATTTTTTTTTTCGCCCCACCATGCATTCTGATGAGGGTAATACAGCGTCCTTCTACCTGAGTGTCGCAGAGGCTAAATTATCTTCACAATTAGAGCCAGCGAAAGCTTTGTTAGAGCTTCCAATGTCGGCAGATGACTGACACGCAGCATGCGGATGCAATCCAGTAAGTGTTGTCAACAAGAGCGCCATAATCACGCGCAATTGTTTCTCTGCAATTCCTCAGGTTGTTTTTGAGCCGCAAGGTTTTTTTTTTTCTCTCAGCCTGGAATAGAAGCAGTTTCATAATGACAAAATTACACGTGGAGGCATAAAAAAGGCTTTGAATTTAAGCGTATCAACTTTTTGTAGAGATTGCGGTAAGAGGATAATCAGCTTTCACGCTGCCGGCGCATCTTTTTTTTTTTCCCACTCAGCTAGTACAATTATTTGAAATCTGTTACAGTGTGCAAAAGGCATCTGAAAGTTGAAAGTAGGCTTGCAGTGGGAGCGGCTGTTCTGGGATTTGGTTGGCAAGGGATTTGTGGTAGATAGTGGGCTCAGGGTGGGTGTTTGATGTATGGGGAATTCTAATTCATAGAGTGGGCAAAGCAGTGGGTCAGGACCTATGGAATAGCTATAAGAATACTTTTCTGTAAGCTTGCCACACATTTTTGTGTTGCGGCACGGCATGGTAATACTTCCAAGGTTGGTGCACTGTAGTGCCTTTCAGTCTGGTGCACCCCTATGCACATTTGACCTGCCATGCATCTTAGTGTATGGTACATTCAAAGGAATGAGCTGCCTGACCCACCGCATGCCATGCACATATATGCAGTTGCAATATTGTCTTATAAAGTACAGAAGTCATTTATATCCATGGTCCCCATCCCTGCATCTCCGAACCTTTGAGCAGTGCCAGTTGGGCACTGCATTGAGTTTACCTTTGGATGGAGAGTAGACCCATCTCTTGTTGTCAATGGGAGCAGAGGTAGACCCAACACCCCGGATAAGTTTAAGAGGCTTGGAGTGGGTGACCCAGCCGTCCATGGTCAGTATATATTTATAACGGTACATCCAAAATAAGTGTTTCTTGAGCTTTATAACATGGGGGAACCCCTTCTATAATTATTATATCCACAGATCACAGTATATTAGTGTTGTGGTCAGTGGGAAGAATTCCTCTTACATTGCTGGCCATTGGGAAGAATGTCACCCTTACAGATCATTGGGGTCACTTACACTGACCTGAGAGGTGCAAACTGCTCATTGCTCAAGGAACCCCCAGCAACCTGTTGATCCAGAGAACATCGGATTGTCTCATGGAATCAGGAAGGAATTTTTTTCCCCTGTTGAAGCAAATTGTACCCGGGGTTTTTTTTGCCTTCCTCTGGACCAACTACGTCCTACAGGGTTTTATATCTGGGATATGTTTATTTCCCTAGTGGTTGAACTTGATGGATTTTTTTCAACCTAACCCACCATGTAAATATGCAACCTCTGGAGGAACCCAGTCCTAGATAGTAAATTTTACTAATGACTTTCTTAACTACAAGTAAGGAAGCTACAATTGCTCTGATTTACTTCCTGCTGATCTGATAATAACACCAATGAAAGTGTTGTTGATCTGTGCCAGGAAATCGGTTCTGTCCTTTGCCCTTTACATATTGCAGACTTTCTGTGGCATACAGAGCCCCCGCCTCTATGTTATGGGGAAAATGAGGGATATTCCTTTATTAGTCCTTAGTAGTCCTTTAGTAGGCAGCCAAAGCAAAGTGAATAAATGGAGATAAATGGTGGATTGGTGATGATAAAAGGTAGAACTGCACCCTTGCAAGGATGGTTTTGGACAAATTTGGGCCCTGGGCAAATCTGAAGTGGGGGTCTGACATGCACAGTGTTCCAGTTCCCGGCACACCTTGCCATCTGTTCATTGAGGTCCCAGAGAAATTGGGGGCTCTGAGCAATTACTTTTCCTCAAACCCGTGTGATGTCTGGAATTTATTTATGCCGACTTGTCACAGACAGAAGCTCTCGCTAAGTAAAATCTGTCTGTGAGCATCCATCATATATTCTGCGATAATCACCCTGCCTTCCGCTCGCCTTTATTTACTTCTCGCACAGCCTTCAGGAATGTTCTTTCCATATGTGAATATTTGGCTTTGTTCGCCGTACTATGGATTTAGAGAAGAGGAACTCACTCTCAGAACTAATTAGTTTGCATGACCTAGTCTCTGTAACTGACAACCAATTTTACTCGCCTGCTTTGTGAATTCCCTGTGCAGCCTTCTGTAGATTGTCTGCATTTTACGCTCATGGAATATTCTGTAGAAAACGCGCCAAGTGCGTTCCCCAAATCCTGCATTGTGTTTTATAGCATGTGGATTATGGATGTAGAATGATGTCAGATGGTTGTGTTGCTACCCAGAGTTATAAGAAGTGAAGAATTGACTGGGGGAGGGGGGAAGTGTTATGAACTATGGAAATAATAGGAAATTAAAGCTGTACTCCAGACAAATACACAGATGGAATACAGGAGCTGCTTCAGCTGTCAAAGGATTTGTCATTTTCCGGAATGTACACAGCTCTATCACACAGCTGATACCACTTGTAGTAATGGTGTCCTCTTCCCATCCCTAGCCCGATGACTGGAAAGAAAAGGAGCAGCAGTAGACTGATAAGGTCATCTTTCTGCTTGCACTGCTCTATATCCCTATCAGAATGACCATTAAGAACACATTTGGATGCTGCACATCTAATTGGCTGCCAATCTCACCCCTTTATTCTACAGTATCAGCTCTGCCATATAGGGGTTGCAAGGGGCAGATACCTAATGCAAATACTTATTCTAGGGCTAAACCTGACTGCTAATGTGTGTTGTAATAAGCAAATTACTGCAATGCACGTTGAAGCACAATACATGGTTTAGTGCATTGCATTGCCTCTCATTTTGAATGCCCCTCAAATGTACTAGGCAATGAAGCTCAACCTATGTCCATTTCTAGGCAATGTACTACTAATGCACAGCTCAGGGAAATGCATCACTAATACACAATGCAAGGAAAAGCATTACTGATACACAATGCAGGGCAATGCACTAATAATGCACAATGCAGAGCAATGTATTACACCATGCACAATGCAGGGCAATGCACTACTGATGCACAATGCAAGGAAAAGTATTACTGATACACAATGCGGGGCAAAGCATTACACAATGCACAATGCAGGGCCAGGAACTACCAATGCACGATGCAAGGCAAAGCATTACTGATACACAATACAGAGCAATGCACTACTAATGCATAATGCACAGCAATATATTAAACCATACAGTGCCCTACTGATGCACAGTGTGGGGCAATGCACTACTGATACACAATGCAGGACAATGCATTACTGATACACAAGTCAGGGCAATGCACTATTGAGACACAATGCAGGGCAATGTATTACTGATACACAATGCAGAGCAAAGCATTAGACAGTGCACAATGCAGGGCCAGGAACTACTGATACACAATGCAGGACAATGCATTACTGATACACAATGCAGAGCAAAGCATTAGACAGTGCACAATGCAGGGCCAGGTACTACTGATACAAAACCCATGGCAATGTACTACTAATGCACAATGCAGGGCAATGCACTACTGATACACAATGCAGGGCAATGCACTACTGATACACAATGCAGGACAATGCATTACTGGTGCACACTGCAGGGCCAGGAACTACTGATACAAAACCCTTGGCAAAGTACTACTGGTGCACAATGCAGGAAAATGCATTACTAATGCACAATGCAGGGCAATGCACTACTGATACACAATGCAGGGCAATGCACTACTGATACACAATGCAGGACAATGCATTACTGGTTCACACTGCAGGGCCAGGAACTACTGATACAAAACCCATGGCAATGTACTACAGATACATAGTGCCGGGAAATTCTTTACTGATGCACAATGCGAGCCATGCACTTCTGATTCACAATGCAGGACAAGGAATTTCTTCCAGTTTATGTCCCGTGAAGTGTATTGTCAGTTCATTTCTTTTTAACGGGTTAACACAATCCAATGCACCACAGCAGCAAAGTATAAACCCAGCCATATAAAATACATTTAGTGATGGAGTAATGAATACAGAGCGGCATTGATTTCTGTCTTTTATATCTGTCCAGAGTTCAGGTTTAATAAAAGGAATGATTTTCTTCCTGTGGGGTAGAATCAGCATCAAACATGCGGTATATCTTTAGCCATTCTTTACACCAAAACGCCTTGAATTAGCGGAGAATTGTAACCGACAGACCTGTGTCATTTTATAACATGACTTCAATGAAAAGAACTCTTCACGCTCGCTTTGTGACCGCGCTACTTGAACACAAAAACTGGTAAAAAGCTCCACAATTCAAAGAACAAACTGAGATGTGAGCTTATTTGATGGGCTGAGGACTGTCCAAGGTTGAATGTGCGTGTTAGGACCCCCCTGGGCCAACTGTCTACCACCCCCCCTTCCTATACCAGTCTACTGGCAAACCTAATATCACACTAACAAAACCAGACATCTTAGTCATAAGAAAACTGGGGGCAGAGAGGCTGAAAGAGATGATTTGGCCCCTCTGTGTCTGTGTATGAGGAATGGGAACTTGGTAATGCTCAGTGCTGGCAGTTTTAGGAGAATCACAAAAGTGGGTGAATCATAGCTGTGTACACTGTACCGCATTGCTTTAAATTCTAAAAAATAAATAAAAAGAGTTAATTAAGCCATATTCAAATTGGTGGTGAGGTTGTGGTGCAGTTACCACTTCTTCATGTCCCTGAACCCCTTCATGCGGTGATTTGCTTTATGTAACATCTCACCCATGGCAGCCCATATAAATGGAGGCAACAATGAGTTGTTATGCACTGCCTGCATTAAACTGTGCAAACAATGATTCTTGAAGAACCATGGCAGCGGTGTGGGAACTCGAGTGGCTAGTAAAGTGCCGGGAGCCTCACGTGAATACCCATTCCCACAATAGTAGAAGGAATAGAGAAGGGTTTTTTTTGCAAATAATCAATCGTATTCATAGTTCATTATCACAACAACAACAAACAGTAGGTATAATTACAAGTCCAACAAACGGGAGAGGTGCTTGGGCACTATAGACAAAAGTTTCTATCAGGAATATAATCTTAGTAAATTTTGTTGCATACGTATGTCGATACCCGACAGCTTTGGCTTCCTCGGGGGTGACTACGTTTTAGCGCAGTTGCATGGCGATTGCTTGCCAGTATCTAGGTTCATATAAAATAAATATAAAAATAAAACATATGTGCATAATGTAAGTATAAATAAATGTTTAACACCATGGTACACATCAAAATAAACTATGGTTGCGTACAAGTAACCTATAGTAATCTTGTAGTAGAAGATAATTTACATTGTCTTATTTACTATACAATAACAGTATATTCGTAAATAATCAGATATTGTGGTAACAGTAAACATTTTTTTAGACTTACATATTCCTTGTAGACATATTGCATAGGTTACAACCATATTAGGCGGGACCTGAAGTCAATAGGCTTGACTATCATGGGAGAACTTGGGTGACCTAGCATACCTGGAATGGATTTATTTCAATTGCTATTAGTTGGCAAATGTTTACAGTCCCAGACCAGCTTCTTTCCAAGGTTTCTGGATCACCCAAGGTTCTCCCATGAAAGTCTATCTTCTCCAGACGTGGGGAGCTTTAGTAAATCGGACCTAATGTATCTGAACCTAGTTATAGTATAGTTTTGTTTCTCAATGTGGGTTCCTCCAGAGGTTGCTGGGGGTTCCATGAGCAATGAGCAGGTCAGTTTACGTGACTCCAATGATCTTTTTGCCTATCTGTAAGGGTGACATTGTTTCCAATGGCCAGCAATGTATGAGAAACTCTTCCTATTGACCACAATTTAAATATAATGTGAGCTGTGGCAATAGCAATTATAACAGGACTTTCCAAAGACCTAAAAGTTGTTTCAAGGGTTCCTCCCATGGTAAAAGGGTCAAGAAAGTCTGGGTTAGGATTTTTGTGCTGTCTCTGTCCCACAAAGAGGAGATTAAACGTCTGTGCCAGGCTTGATGTCCATTGTCTCCGACACAGAGAGTGATTTAAAATGATCAATTTTTGAGATGTCATAGGTACAAAATATGAGGGAAATCTATTACTATCACTGGAAATGTTTGTAACATGGAACATGATTTAGCATTGCTGGAAGATTGGTCACAGCGCTGCAGTTCAATATTTCTCAATGTAAAGTTATACTATAATGACAGAAGGAAAAATACAAAAGTTTAAATCCTAATCAAGGGTCTTATATGGTCTTATATCCTAATTCTTTAAAAATGAATATACAAAGTTTGAGGTTTACAAACATTAAAACTGGGCAGGGACAGCAACAGTGAGGATTCGGCTGTATTGCTCTGGAAGGCATAGAAGTTATTTAGAATTTCCTACTGCATATGTATAATAAATCACCAACATAAATATACACTATATATATATATATATATATATATATATATTTATCAGTCAGTAATATGTCAGCAACACCTTGTGTTGGTGGCTATAAGCCTGCCCTGTCATCCCTGCCACTTATAGCCACGCCCTATGTTGGCTACATAGCACTCTTACCTTGGGACTGTCTTCATTAAATGGAAACCCAAAGCAGATTCAAGCTAATGCTTAGTTCTGTGTTTTGGGTCTTCTTTAATCATTAAAAAAAACCTTATAAAGCCTTCTTTTATTCTCCCCTTGGTCTCTCCTTTAGGTGCCTTGTAAGTCGCTATTTTGGGAGTTCTGACTTGTGGATCCAATGGTGGAGTCATTGCATGTGCCATATGGTCAGATCTCCATGTTGCATCCAGTTTCTGTATTCTTCTGTATCTGTAAGGACAGCCAGTAGGAATCATCTAGATCACCAAGAGATGATCCACAGCCAATGAAGAACACCACCTCCAAAGGAACATGGCAGTGGTGGGTAGGGTGTCAATGGGTGGGAACGGGGGTCATGTCTGAAGTTGAGCTTTAACATTAAAACCACCAAAAGCTCAGCTCAAGGCAGGTGCAATTTGTAATAATGAATACATCATTAGGGGTCTATTTTAAAGCAGTGAATGTGACCTTTTCTTGAAACATTCCCTGGTGGACACTTTTCCAGCTCTATGTGTTTCAATGACAGTAATTAATTCTCCATATCCGATTCACTGCTTTATTTAGAGGCCCCCGACTGTGCTGTGTAATGCAAGCAATGCGGCTCAGATACAGCAGAGTAGAGCTCGGATGTTGGGAGACAGAAGCAGCACAGATTTTTCACAATGTCAAGGCTTTCCATGTAGCTGATATTTCACTGGAAGGAAATCCCATCATTCACTGTTTTATATTTCTTATAATTGAAATAATGAATTTGCTGCTTGTGGCCCCCATGTTGGGACTCTTATTGGTGTTCTCATTGTTCCCCAGCAATCCTGACCTCTTTTCTTCCCTCTTGTTTCCTGCTCAGGGTCAGATGCTACATGCAGGTAATAAATATGTGATTTGTGATTGTAGCGTTTCACAAATGAAGCCACCTGTCAATGTGACCTGATCAGTGAGAAGCTACAGGAATACAAATCATATCATGTACAACATGGATGAGTCTATGCATGTGAGACGCCATCATTCCATGCATATGACAGTGAATTGTGTTGCTTCAACATTCCTCCATTCAGTTTCATCATTCTTAGCCGAAGAAAGACAACAATATTATTATTAGTAATAAACAGTATTTATGTAGCACCAACATATTACACAGATAGGGGTTGCAAATGATAGACTGATACAGGCAGTAACACAGGAGAAGGAGCGGACCCTGCCCCGAAGAGCTTACAATCTAGGAGGTGGGGGAAGTATCACACAATAGGAGGGGGATATGGAATGGTGGGAAGTAGTGAGGGTTTCGGAGACAGAAGAAGACGGGTAGGTGAGGATGAAGCGTTGGGTTTTGAGGGCTCTTTCAAATGGTCAGAAAGTAGGAGCAAACTGAATAGGATGAGGAGACCGTTCCAGAGAGTCGGGGCAGCTCTAGATAAGTCTTGGAGCCGTGTGTGTGAGGAGGTTATGAGTGGGGAAGTCATTAGTAGGTCATTGGGGGAGTGGAGAGAGCAGCTAGGGGGGATTTTTCTATCAGGTCAGAAAGGTAAGTGGGACAACAACTGTGGAAGAGTTTGAAGGCAAAACACAGGAGATGAATTTGATTCTAAGGTAAAATTGAAGCCAATGAAGAGAACTACAAAGAGGCAGCAGAAAAGGAGTAGTTGGAAGGCTGAGTTTGGGGTAGGTGGGAAGGCTGTGTTTGGGGTAGGTAGGTGGGAAGGCTGTGTATTTGGTAGGAAGGTGGGAAGGCTGTGTATGGGGTAGGTAGGTGGGAAGGCTGTGTATGGGGTAGGTAGGTGGGAAGGCTGTGTATGGGGTAGGTAG
>NC_092865.1:4680341-4682857 GCF_032062135.1 Pyxicephalus adspersus | reverse complement strand
AAGGCTGTGTATGGGGTAGGTAGGTGGGAAGGCTGTGTATGGGGTAGGTAGGTGGGAAGGCTGTGTATGGGGTAGGTAGGTGGGTAAGGCTGTGCATTGGGTAGGTAGATGGGAAGGCTGTGTATGGAGTAGGTAGGTGGGAAGGCTGTGTATGGGGTAGGTAGGTGGGTAGGTGGGAAGGATGGATGAGTCTGGCTGCAGCATTCAAAATAGATTGTAGAGGAGAGAGTCATGATAGTGGAATACCAGAGAGGAGGAGGTTACAGTGGAGATTAGTGATGATAGGAGTGTGTACAAGGAGTTTGGTGGTCTTTAGGGACAGTTAGGGGCAGATTATGAGGATGAAGCCTAGTTATCGGCTTCTGCCAAAGCCAAACCAAAACAGTTGGCATTATAAGCAACAGTTAGAATTCTTAAAAAATTCACAGCGGATAGTTCTTGTTAGGTGACAACACTCAGTCCTTATTTTATGTTCTTGCATGTTGTCACCCTGTCACATAGACTTCCCATAAAGACTGCACATTGCTGTTTTAACAAACATTACATAGGCAAGGTCCATTATTGTCGCCATCATTAACCCAGCCTTGTAATGTCATTCAGCTATCACTGGAGTGCACAAAAAAATATTAAAATGGGGTGAAAAATATTTAAATGGTTAAAAACAAATATTTTATTGTTAAAAAAGGGCAATTGCTTATGATTTTCAAAGAGCAAACCTAATGTAATTCAGTTAGGGTTATGTATGTATAATCTAAACATGTCTCATTCACATACATATAAAATTATATTGTGCTTTTTAAAGCTGGATTTGTGGCAGACAAATATGACACAAATTAAAGCAATATCATCATTTACACAATTTTCATTTACAGGCAGTAAACACCTGCTAGGAGCCTTTTGCAGTCCTTGTAAAGTAGAATTGGCGCGTGGGAGGAAGATGCAGAAAAAGGAGCCAATGAGCTCATGCTTTAGGAGCATAGTGGCCAATCAGTGTCCAGTCACAGGCGGGGGGCGGGCCTAGGAAAACTAATACTTAGGACATCTAGTGGTAACCAAAAATATTCTGCAGGGGAAACCTTTGAACTGTAGGTGACTTTTGTTAGCAAAAACCTATTTCATTATTTTTTGTGGGTTATTCATTTTTTATTTATGTATTTCTGACTAGTTCTGCTTTGGTCAATAAAAAGAAAAAACATTTTGATGACAACATTTTTCCCTTCCAACAACTAAAATATTGAAGTTCAATCCCTTTAAATAAGAACTTGGCCGAGGTCTATCACTCACAAACAATTGCGGCTCCTGGGGAGAAATTTGGCACCTTCAATATATTCCGAATTAACCGTCAGCAGCAAAAAACTTGGCAAGAATAATAGCTGGAATTAAATATTCTGATGGTGTAAAGCATTTCATCAATTAAGGTGAGACAAGAATTCTGGAATATTTCACGTCACCTGTAATTTTTTTATCCTTGTCTCGCATGCTATAATGAGAAGCAGCGACCATAAATCTTGCTTTATTTTTCATCATCCGCACCAAATCGGCTGCCGTGAGTTATTTGCCTAATCGTAGATTGTCTGTATTAAACAGTGTATTGATGGGAAGTTTCCAGGACTTTGTACAGCTATTGATTAATCCGCTACCTATTACATTTATGAGTTTCTAGATTTGTGAAAAAAATTAAGACAAAGCATGCCGCCGCTCTCTGTGCGCTGTAGGTCATAAAACCCTTTTGATGGATCATTTTCTATAGAGGCCATTTAGAATTAAAATATAATTTTAAAGTGACCTTGTGGTGATATGAAATGTTCCAAATCAGGTATGCCGGACAAATAGGAGAGGAATACGCACCTTTAATGCTGAAACGTTTACACAGGACAGCCAATGATCAGTAAGACCCGCCCCTGAGGTCCGCTGGGAAACTGACATTTCTGGGTGTGTCAATCTTCTTGGCATTCATTGTTTCCAGGAAGCAGTTTTAATGTGAAGATCAGCAGGAGGAACCATTGAGAGCTGTGGGATCCAGATGATCAAAACTATAGGGTTGTTTGGCCAGGGTTGTCAGACAAATTAGAAAGCGATTACTTACTTTTACCTGTGCTGACGCCACCTGAACAGTTTCAAACTAGTAAGATTCCACCCATGAGGTCCACTGGGAAATCAACACCTCTGGGTGTGTCCATCTTTTTGGGTCTCCAAGGCTCTCATTGGTTTCAGGATACAGTTATTTTGAGGATTAGCAGGGGGAACCACTGAGAGCTGTAAGGGATTCAGAAGCTCAAAACTATAGGGCTGCCTAGCAAGGGTGCAGGTGAAATGAGAAAGGGAATACTTACCCTTACCTCTGTTTGCTTCACCAGAACAGCCTCCCTTCAGTGGTAATCTGCTTCAGAGATCCACGGGGGAACCAACACTTCTGGGTGTGTCAATATTCTTGGCACTCATTGGTTCCAAGATACAGTTGTAATGTTAAGCTGCGTACACACTTCCAATTTTTATCGTTGGAAATGAACGACGAA
>NC_092865.1:4668633-4680140 GCF_032062135.1 Pyxicephalus adspersus | reverse complement strand
ACTTCCTGTGGTGCACGTCACTTCCTGTATCGTTCAAACGAATGCATCTATCGTGTGTACAATATCTGCGAACGATCGTGTCGTTATCTGTATGTACAGGATCGGTGCGCAGATATCGTGCAGGATCGTTCGTCGTTCGTTTACCAACGATAATAATTGGAAGTGTGTACGTAGCTTTAAAATCAGGAACCACTGAGAGCTGTAAGGGACCCAAAGCTATGGAGTTGCTTGGCCATGGGTGCCAGCCATAAAAGAAAGGGATTACTTACCATTACCTCTGCTCATTCCACCAGAACAACCAACGTTCAGTAAGAATCCGCCCCTGAGGTCCGCCAGGAAACTGACACTTTTAGGTGTGTCCATCTTCTTGGCTTTCCAAGGTTCTCATTGGTTTCCAGATATAGTAATAATGTGAGGATCATCAGGAGGAACCACTGAGAGCTGTAAGGGACCCAGCGCATGAAAGCGATGGGGTTGCTTGGCCAGGGGTGCTGGCCAAAAAAGAAAGGGATTACTTACCTTTACCTTTACTTGCCCCACCAGAAAAGCCTACATTCAGTAAGATCCCTCCCCTGAGGTTTGCAGGGAAACCAAAACTTCTGGGTGTGTTGATCTTCCTTGCTTTCCATTTCTTTCATTTGTTCCATAATATAGTAGTAATGGGAAGATCAGAAAGAGGAACCACTGACAGCTGTAAGGAAACCAGGAGATTAAAACAAAAATGGTTTTCACAACTGAAACCCCACATCATGATATTTAATTCCAAATGCAAGTTTATTCCTATTGTATATGATGTACATATCTATAACATTTCAAATATTGTGGTCTCCCCCCTTTTTAAGTCTTGCAAGAATTAAACAATGTTTTTGGACTCAAATGTAAGCGTACCATTGAGTGTTCACAAATATTGTGGGTGTGCACAGCATCTCTCAGCTTATTTTACTCTTATAAACCATAAAGAAGCAAACTGCAGTGCCTGAAATGTGATGTCTTTGTAAAAAATGATGTTGGGACTTGAATATCATTGAATTCATTGCAATACCTTGCATTGCATTGGGTTTTAAGATTTGATTTGCCCATCACATGGGTGTCAATAGAATACGCAGTCAGGGGAATTCTCCCCAGTGAGAGAATTGAGGAGAATGGACTCAGAGAAAAGGAAAAAACTTCCTAAGAAAGGAAAAACCAAAGCTCTGGTCATTGCTGGGTTAGAAATACTCATAATTCTGTATATAAAGCATGGCATGAATAGCATTAGTCATAGCCAGCACATTATCTTGCATTGCACATTTTACCGAGTCTACTGTAGATGCTGCTTATCTAATTGTGAATTTTAGCTGTTTCTGTAATAACACGACATACTGTGAATATAATGGTTTAAACGCAGAGGTAATAGATACATTGTGCTTAAAAACTAAGAGCTGTTCTATATTTCTATAAAAGTCATGTTTATCTAGACAAAAACACTTGTTTGAAAACACATCTAAAATAATCATATTGTTCAACACACAAATATTAAGAGCTGTAATTATACTAAATCCTGGAACAAAAGGGCGGGTTATGGGCTGCAGGGGAAAAGCTCAATGTTAACCAAACGAGTCGCTGCGGTTTGTAAAAAGGTATCCATCGGATTTGAGCAATTTGTTGGGTTTTTTTTGAGCAATACATTTCTTGCAATTTGAATTTCTTAAAAATTCCATCTTTTCATTAAGCTGTTTTGCATAACTCCATAATGAGGCAACTTTTTGGAATGTGGACAGCAATTAACTGTCCACAGTGTTTAGCCATGGGGAATATGGCTGAGAATGTAGCCTACCCATATGATAGTAAGCAGTGACATCACTGAAATTACAGCCTATCCATTCACAAGAAGCCAGTGACATCACTGAGAATGCAGCCTATCCAATCACTAGAGAACAGTGACATCACTGAGAATGCAGCCTATCCAATCACTAGAGACTGGTAGATTCACTCTGAAACTAGCCCACCCTCCTATTATAGCCTGTTGACAGCCTAACCATGATTTGTGAGCCAGCCTTGACATGTTTTGGTCACTGAATAACAGTAGAAAATACTGCATATAAAACAGTTTATATCTTGAAATACAGCTGTAAGGGTAAAGCAGAAATGACAAGATAGGAATAAATTGAATTCCATGATAGCAGCAAACTTGGGCAGAAACCAGCAGCTCGGCTGATAAGTATTCATTCTTCTCTGGAAAGTAAAAAGCTGGATGCAAACATTTGTAGAAGGGTGAATATGCAGAGATACGGCATTAATGCCAACGCACTTTAATTTAGTATCCAACCAGGGACAACAAAACGGACGGCATCCTACCAGCCATGTAATTCCACCCGGAATCAGGTCATTACAAACCTCCCCATTCAAGATGCAATTCCATAATCCCAAGGTAAATCACGAGATTCAGCTCTCTAGGAGCAAACACAGCTTCCAATTTCCAGGAGAATTAAACATATTCCCCCCTGGAGGGGCACTCCAGTCTGCTATCTCTCCTCTCCGCTCGTATTAATTCATCATAGTGATTGTTTCCTAAATTCAAATTTGCATTCATATTGCAAGAGGACGAGAAAATAATACACCTTTCCGGTGAGTTGATTATTAAATAAACTGTGCCGATGATGTGATCAGAAAGGTGAATTTAAAAAGCTACTCGGGTCCCAAGGGAAAAAAGAATATTTTCAGGCCTTCCTGATTGCCGCTATCTACCATTGATTTGTGTGTGCAGCCCTTCTTGCTGCCAGATGAGTGGGTGTTCTTTACGTTTTTTTTTTTACCTCTATTGTGTACCTACCCCTATCTCCGAGCGCCATCTGTAAAATCCTATTCTGTCTCATCTACTACTGCTGGAAAAGGCAAATCTCGGATCTCTTAAAGGCCAACTCAAGCCTGCAATGTTTTTATAGCAGTTCGTGTCCCTGTTCATTTGGGTATCACATCATAGGAAGTAATTGGAAATCCCTCCAATGTGGAGAAGGTCATAAGTCCAGATCATGGGACCCCAATTTTGAAGGGTGCTTCTTCCCCAGCAAACTCCTGTCAACTGTGGAATATTTCAATGGTTTCTTGCGTTTCCATTGCAATGATGACTACATTCTTTATTCATTTACAGGGGCCACTGGGTCAGAAAGGGAAAAAATCTTCCAGTAGAGTCATATATCTGATGTCCGCTTTTCCTCCCAATTTACACAAATTACAAGAATAATTTTTTGGACATTGGAGCTGTATAGGTTGACATAAATGAGGAGAATCTCCACCATTGGTTTGCTCAAAGAAATAAATCTTATTGGCCATTTGTAGATATGAGCAGATGCACCTACATTTAGAAAATGTTCTTCAAACCCATCACAGTGTTTCTAAGTCTCCCTAACATGGGGGAACCCCTTTAAAAACATTTTAGGTATTTAGGGAACCCCTTCTATAAATCCTATATCCACAGCTCATGTTACCTTAGTGTGGTGGCCAGTGTGAAGATTGTCAAGCTTACAGATTGCCTTACATGATCAGTGGTGTTAGTTAAACTGACCTGAGAAGTAAAAATGGCTCATTGCTCAAGGAACCCCTAGAAACATCTGGAGGAACCCCATGGTTTCCGAAGTACTGTGGTTGAGAAACAAAAGCCCAACTCATTGATGTAAGCTAAACATTGGAAGGAGCTACAAGCTACACAGCAAACAGCATTCCCATTGGTTGTTGGTAATTCATGATCCTTTTTATAAAAAACCAAAAAGGTATGAATTAGAGAAGAAGAAATGTCTTATGGGTTTTTACACACTTCCAATTCACCTTCTGCATTGACTCCATTGCCAATTGCCAAATATGTTCATTTTTCTAATTTTCCACCAAATGTCTGGGAAAAAAAAACTCCTATTTTCACTTACCTCCAGTGGCTTGTTTAGATGCAAATAGTTCTTCATGATGACTTACAAATTACAAGAAGCTAAAGCTGAGTGTATGAAATGAAATTGTCTTGAATCTCTGGACTGCATCAATATATTTTCCTGTTTATTTACTGCCCCTTGTGTCCTGTTTTCCAATACTCTTCATATTTTAGCCAAAGTAATTCTTCCTCAATGAACAAGGTTAATATATGAGAATGGAATTTAAATTGCATTCCTCTGCATTCTTTTGCAGTCCTTATTTCTGTTTTTAAAAGCATAAAATGTAAAAGATCCAAATAAAGACATTCATTTCAGTGGAAAGTGCAATAGGTTTGTGTGATGTGCATAATATATGTGACAGTTATTTTGCCATTTATCCCGTTGAATGGTTGCCAGTTATCATTCAAGTCAATCGGCACCTCCAATCCTAACTCCTTAGTGCAGTTTATAGTGGAAAAATAGGAAAATTAAAAATGCATTTACATAAACGTGCATGTTCCTGAAAAAGTCAGCGTGTCACCCAGATTATATGCAGAATTAGATTGCTGACATTGCTACGATATACTGCAGATTGACTCGTACCCTTGGGAGGTATGTAAAAGGTCACATGACATTTCTTATTTAGTACTGACATTCTACAGCATATGGAATATATAGACTATATATTTTCCATGAAGATTGTCATTTTTGGGGACTCTTGGTGTTAAAGAAAAGAAACACCATGGGGCAGCTGGTTAGGGAGTAAATGTGACAACTAATAGATTGGAGTCCTAGGCAGGAATCAGAGCAGACAATTAAAGGAGTGGGGACCTGGTAAAAGAAGCACCAAGTTTCTATCCAATCCATAGGTTCGTAATGTTCCTAGATGGGGATCAGATTGGTGTGCATAATACAGTAAGTGTAGAATTAGTTGGGGACTGTAGTGATGGTTTGGGATTGGCGGAGACGAGGCATGGATTGGAGTATTGGGTATGGATCAGAGGATCAAAGCTGTTTGGGCATCAAAGGAAACAAGGCAGATGCTGGATTGCGATTTGGAAATCAGAAGTGCCAATGTGCCAGCTGGAGTGCTGGCAGAGAATCAGAGAAAACAAGGTAGAAACTGGACTGCTGGTTGGGGAGCAAAGGCAACAAAGGACACATTGGAGTCCTAGGCTTGGTCATGGAGCAGATGAGGCAAGGAATGGGACCTGGTTGGGATCAGAGCAGAAAAGGCAAGAACCAGAATGTTATTTGGAGATCAACGTAGATAGACATTGTAGATAGCGTAGACATCACTGATTCCCAAGATTGGTTGGGGATTGAAAGAAACATTACAGTGACTGGGGAGCAGAAGGGACAAGTCAGGGTCAAGAGGGGTGGTTGAAACCTACACCAAAGACTGAAAAGGTGCATGACAATAGGAATTACGTCCTATTGTATCATCAGACTATTTAGGCCATTACCCAAAATACAAAAAAGGGATCATTTAGTAAGTACAGTATTAATGGAAATTGGCTTAAGCTGGGAATTTATAAAGCTAGCCAGATAAAAGGATCCAGAAGACCAACCCAACATAGCATACATACCAGAATAATTTTATTTTTAATAATATTATTATTATTAATAAACAGGATTTATATAGCGCCAACATATTACACAGCGCTGTACATTAAATAGGGATTGCAAATGACAGACTAATACAGACAGTGATACAGGAGGAGAGGACCCTGCACGAAGAGCTTACAATCTAGTAGGTGGGGGAATTTCACACACAATAGGATGGGCGATATGTAGTGGTGGGAAGTAGTGGTGGTTTCAATTGACAGAAGAAAACGGGTAGGCAAGTTTGAAAAAATGGGTTTTGAGCGCTCTTTTAAATGAGCAGAAAGTAGGAGCAAGCCGAATAGGACGAGGAAGACCATTCCAGAGAGTTGGAGCAGCTCTAGAGAAGTCTTGTAGCATCTGGCTGCAGCATTCATAATAGATTGTAGAGGAGAGAGTCGGGTTAGTGGAATACCAGAGAGGAGGAGGTTACAGTAGTCCAGACGGGAGATGAGAAGAGCGTGTACAAGGAGTTTGGTGGTCTCAGGGGACAGGTATGGGCGGATTTTGGAGATGTTGCGTAGGTGAAAGTGATCGGACCTGGAAATGTTCTGAATATGGGGGGTAAATGAGAGGGCCGAGTCAAAGGTGACACCAAGACAATGTGCCTGAGGGGAGGGCCGAATAACAGTGTTGTTAACAGTTAGATATATGTCAGGGGGAGATTTGGAATTTGAGGGGGGGATGATGATGAGTTCTGTTTTATCCAGGTTGAGTTTCAGGAATCGGTCAGACATCCATGATGAGATGGCTGACAGGCAGCATGAGACCTTATCCAGGACTGAGGGAGACAGGTCAGGGGTGGACAGATAGATTTGAGTGTCATCAGCATACAGATGGTACTGTAAGCCTAAGGAGGATATGAGACTAACTAAACAAGCTGAGGGCAGATGAAATAGACTCAATGGACTCAAGACTGGAGAAAATAGACTATCATAAGATAACCTGGGTGATTCAGCAAACAAGGAATTGATTTATTGGATCATCCAGGTTCACCCATAATAGTCTAACTTCTGCAATCCTGGAGAGATTTGATAAATTAGGCCTAATGGATGATGAAGAGACTCCTAAATGCCATACTGCTAGTATGTATTATGTAATTATAACATATTATTCAGAGGTTTACAATATCCATGGAACCTACAATCAAACGTAGTCCAAGGTCAGTTTGGGTGGAAACCAAAATATTTTTAGGATGAGGAAAGAAACCAATGCAAACATGGGGAGAATATGCAAACTCTATGAAGGTAGCATTCAGGTCTAGGAATGTAACCAGGACTTAAGCCTTCAAAGGCAAGAGTTCTAGCCATGGACACTTAACAGAAAAGTGAGGACTTGCAGAGGTCCTAGAATCAAAGATACATAAACAGAACAGCCAACGGGTAGAACAAACCAATACAAAGGGATGCACAGATAGTTCACTCTGCAAAGAATCACATGCTAAGAAATTTAAACAAGATGTTTCCTTGCACACAATTGGATGGTTGATATCAGCAGAGCTTTTCATTTTTCTTAGTTCCTTTCCTTCTCATTTGCAAGGAGATCATTCACTTTGCTGTGTGAATAGCTTATATTCCTTTAGTAAATCAACCCTATTGTCCCAAAGGTGTATACTGGAGTCTGCAGTCTCTGCATGTATTACATAGCTATAAACCCACAAGGGCCAACAAACACAGAAGGAACATACCAAATCATTACAACACATGTAGCTAAAGCCCCAAAGGTACCTGAAATAAAGATTCCAGAACAACAAGATAACAAGGTTCACCATTAAGATTCCATGCTACTCCGTCATGCTATAAATGTTCAACTTTTGGTGGCATGCGTTCAGAATTATCCCACTAGCCAAATTCAAATGGAAATGCTTATTAACTTTCTTATGATATTTAAACATCTGTGCTCCTGGTTCATTCAGCAATAAGAGCTCCACAAAAAAAGCTATTTTGCAAATAAGTGCCTAATATAATGTCTTTTTAATTAATTGAATTTGCTTAACTGTCTCTTTGCCCATAAAGCATAAAGCATTTTTTTGCCTGGTTCAAAAGATACTCAAGCAAGAATGCCAAATTAATAAATGTTAATGGCTTTACAAGGACTTACTGTATTCATGTTTGGCTCCTTTTAAGTTGACTGTGTACAAGGCAGGAGCTCTCCTGAGATATCCCGCACATAAACTGACGCCTTTAGCAGTTGAATAAAACATTAGTCTTTGCAGTTGTACCAAGAAGGGGCAGAAAAAAATACTGCTTGAATACACGCTGCTTATAATTGGCTGCTGCCTGCAAATAATTATATTTTTAGGCTTTCGTTATTTTGTTTCAGCAGCTCGTGGCAGCTTCAGGAGAGTATTAGAAAAATATGTATTATAGGTGGGATTGAATTATTATTTTTCAAAAATTGCAGTAGGCGACACAATCCGCTGAAGGGGCTTCAATATCTGTGTAGCGCGGAATATAATCTTACTCTTTGGGGCTCCTGGGAAATTATGGACGTGAAAGCTTTTCCACTGCCTAGAATCGTAATTCTTGTAGAAGGAAGGCAAATTGTAAAATGGCTGGTCTTTAAGGAGTGACTCCAGGCAACCGGGCGACCATTGGAGAAATGTCAATGCCATTAAGTAAACACTGTAGCTCTGCCTAAAGAGATGTTTCTCCAGCTGGGTTCTATGGATTTGTATTTGAGTTCCTCCAGAGGTTGCTGGGGGTTCCTTGAGCAATGAGCAATTTGTGCTTCTCGGGTAAGATTAGGTGACACCAATGATTTTTTTGGCTATCTATAAAGGTGACATTCTTCCCAATGGCCAGCAATGTAAGATGAATTCTTCCCACTGACCACCACACTAATATACTGTGATCTTTGGATATAGGAATTATTGGTGGAGTTCTCTGCAGACCTCAAAGGTATTTCAGGGTTTCCCCCCGTGTTATAACGGTGGAGAAACTGGCTTAAACTAAAAAGTTCTTCTAGATCAGGGGGTGTCAAACTCTGGCCCGGGGGGCCAAATCTGGCCCGGCATGTTCTTTCTTTAGGCCCCTAAAAGAATTCTTAATTGGAATTGCAGCTGACCCGCCGCTACTGCAATCCATATTAACGGGGCCAGTTGCAATTCATATTAAGCTGCTGTTCCATAGACACGAGTGATGTTGCTACTACAATTCCTGGTATCACTCGCTTCTATAGACCAGGGCCTCTCTGCCTATGTGTGGTCCATGCATGGTCCTGCATTTTATAAATGCAAGTGATGCCGGGAATTGTAGTAGCAGCATCACTCGTGTCTATTGAACAGCAGCCTATGCGTAGACCCTGCGGAGTTTATACTGACAGGTAAGCTCAATAATCAGGAACTATCATAGAGCTATTGCTATATTAATTGCTTTACTGTCCCAGGGAATGCAATGAATGCAGCAAGTAATTTGATTTCACATTGCATTCTCTGGCAAAGTAGAACAGTTATTCTCAATAAGAAGAAACAAGAACACCTGAGAAGAGCATGCAGTAATATGCAGTGGATTATGTAGATCAATTCACCTCATATTACTGCATGCTCTTCTCATGTGTTCTTGTTTCTTCTTATTGAGATTCATTGTTTTTTCAATAAATTTAAAGTTTGGCCCCAGACTTGGTCTAAGTTTCTAAACTGGCCCTCTGTGTATTTGAGTTTGACACCCCGTTCTAGATGTTTTTGGGTGGTCCTGATTGCCAAGGGTTTTGGTGCTGGAGCTACTGCTTCTTCCTCCCTTTGCACATAAACTGATTTTGCTTGGTTTGGCTGGTTGGAATGACATTGATTTTGTACTCTCTACCATCTATGGACATTGCTGCCTAGGATTTTTTTTATGGAAGTATTTTTTGGCCAGGCTACATTGTCAGCCAAGATAAGCAGATGCCAGGAGTGTCCAGCCATCCAACTTTGCATAAACTTGCACGCTCAGCATAAACATGCCATTTCAGCTGGTTACAAAATGTATCTGTTCACAAAAGGATCTGATTTGGATCTGATGTCTGCAGGTTTCCTTGTGGCCATAGACTGTGAGTTACATTAATGCATTGCATTATCATGCGGCAAGGTTCACTATGTTGTGACTGACCTGTCAGCACCAATAACATGCTCCTGACACTTTTATTTAGAATAGACGCTCAGATGGTTTACAAGCGTGCATTGTGGTGTCCTAGCAAGATGTGCTATTAAAAATGAATGACAATGCACCGCTCCTCTAATTGAGCTTGCAGTAACACGGGGTACTACGTGTGTTTTACTGCACATTATCTCAATGCTTCTGTGTGAATGAACCCTTAGACATAGTAATAGGTATTGTGGGCTGGTGTGCAGACATCTGACCTGCTATTCGGTTTCACTTTATTTCACCATTTGCATTGGCATTGGCTGGTACAGTGCAGCTATATCGATCACCAGCTATCTGGTGCCCTGGAAAGGAGTCTTGTAGAATATAGATATCATGATCGGATCTTCTTTTTTATCCAACATGTTGCTTTAAAGTCACACTTTTATGTTCTGCTTTAATGACCAATTGCATACTCTTGTTCACTCAAACAATATTCAGATAACATGGCTCTATCGCTGTTTCAGAGGATCAGTAAACCCAACATGGAAAACCATGTTATCTATGGAGTCCCCATGCCTCCAACTGGTAAAGCAGAACTCCAGCCTGAAATACAAAGACACATGAGTAGCTCAATAAAAGAAAAATTAATACACACATTGGAGCAATATTTAACTTTATTTCAGAGTTTCCCCCATAGTGGTTCTTTGCTTTAATTAGAAGTCTGTGAAATGATGGCCAGCCTTTGAAATGACCAGTAGATTTCTGCAAAAAAGTGTAGAAGTTTGGTAAAAATTGCATTTCTGATCCAACCCGTTAATTGCAAAAAGCCATTTGCTAGGAGGTAGTCATTTAAAGAAGAGAGGACATGTGTAGGAGTTTTTTTTCTGTAAATTAAAGTTTAGTTTTTATTTTAATGCCCCTGTTAACTTTGTGAGTTAATTAGAGGACGAGGGGACCTATAGGAACATGGCCAGTGGTGGTTAGTGTTTAGATAATATATTATAATAAAGTGGTGATTCAGAGCCTAATGCACCTAAATGGGGAAGCAGATCACCAGCCACGATTAAAAACAAAAAAAAAATAGCAAACTGGGCCACATAGATTTCCATTGTAGCTGCCTACTACTACTTTTTTATTGTGGCCTAAGGAGCAATCGGGGTGCTTGAAAAAAACATTTCTGATCCATCCCGTGGTCACTAGTAGAGAATGCCATCGGGAAGTGCCAATCAGGCTTATCTACAAATAGTAGCACATAGGAAAAAGTCATTTTGTGCCAAACCAAATCATCCCATGTCAAGAGACATTCTGGTTTGGCTGATTGTCACTTTTATAAGTGGGGTGATCTAAAGAGGATTAGTAAGAGCTCTTTTCTCGGATCTCCCTTTATGCTCCGGCCCCATAAACTCTTCTAGTTGTCACTGGAATTGTTACACTTCTCTCCTCCTCTCATCATTGCAGACAGTACAGTAGGACACAGCCGGGTATTCGTTTTCCCCCAGAACAGTGTGAAGCTTTTGTTTTTTAACTTGGGGCGATATCAGCCTGGAAAAGCGAGTCAAAGCGCAATGTTTTCCTACAGGGAACAGCCAAAATCTGATTTATGTGTCCTACTTTCTTGTTCTCTTCTCTAAGTCCTGCCAAGTTTGTCACTTGTTATAGAAAAAGTTGCAGCAAATCTCAGACGCCGCTTACAAACCAAAGGTGGATCAGTAGTGTGCCACGAATTCTTTAATATCGAGAGACTTCTAATCATTTGTATTAAACATTTGCTTCTTACATATGCCAAAGCAGACATGGAATGATATTCTCAATATCGGGAACATGCATGATATTTCTATTTGGAGTGAGAAGTGCTGGATAAATGGATACATTGTCAGGGGTTTATTGGGTTGGGTTTGGTTGGGTTTAAACCAAACATTGAACAGTTTTTTCTTATAGCAATCTGGTTGCTAATTTTAAA
>NC_092865.1:4607201-4666328 GCF_032062135.1 Pyxicephalus adspersus | reverse complement strand
TATGAATGAGTGACAGTCCCACCAAATCAGAGACAGTTGGAGGAATGAAGAGGGACGGTTCCTCCAAATCAGGGGCAGTTGGGGGTGTAAAGAGGGACAATCCCTCCATATCAGGGACAGTTGGGGGTATAAATAGGGACAGTCCCTCCATATCAGGGGCAGTTGAGAGGTATGAAGAGGGACAGTCCCTCCAAATCAAGGACAGTTGGGGGTATGAAGAGGGACACTCCTCCCAAATCAGGGGCAGTTGAGGGGGTATGAAGAGAGACAGTCTCTCCAAATCAGGGGCAGTTGGGGGTATGAAGAGGGACAGTCCCCCCATATCAGTGTCAGTTGGGGGTATGAAGAGGGACAGTCCCTCCATATCAGGTGCAGTTAAGAGGTATGAAGAGGGACTGTCACTCCAAATCAAGGACAATTGGGGGGTTTGAAGAGGGACACTCCTCCCAAATCAGGGGCAGTTGAGGGGGTATGAAGAGAGACAGTCCCTCCAAATCAGGGGCAGTTGGGGGTATGAGGAGGGACAGTCCCTCCATATCAGGGGCAGTTGGGAGGTATGAAGAGGGACAGTCCCTCCATATCAGGGTCAGTTGGGGGTATGAAGAGGGACAGTCCCTCTAAATCAGGGGCAGTTGGGGGTATGAAGAGGGACAGTCCCTCCCAATTGAAGCAGTTTTGAGGGTTGATGATTTGAACCACTGAATCTCGGGTTGTCACTGGGAAGAAAGTAAAAAGACATAAAAAGAAACTGACAGAGGTTCTCACCCGTTTACATTCTTTCCAGACATCTTTAGAAACAAATGTAAACCTGTCACATGTATCTATGTATGTTTTTCTGCAGAATGAACGTTCTGCATGTTCTCAGTAAATTTCCTCTGGGCTTTAATCTTCTGATTTGCAATTAGAGGGCCGTGTCTCTCAGCATGCAATATAATTTGCATGCAGTGCATTTGTCAGATATACTATACACACATATTAATGAGCACTGAATATCTTTAGTTAGTGTGTTTAAAGTGGACCTGTCATCAGATATATGTCAAGTATTGCTGTCACAGAGATCCCAGTGCTTCCACTGACAATGCCTTCATCTGCCTTTCTCTTAGTAAGGAAGGAGCCATTATTTTTAGGCATCATCCATGGTTATTTTCCATTTTCAGGACTGAAATTCAGGATTACGAATGGCAGAATCATGTGAATCCTGGTGCAAATACAGAAAAATACCTACGGTTCTGCCAGAAATGTTTTCCGCTCCTAAGGACTAATACAGATGTACCGACATAACTTCCAATCCGATTAAGGATCTGATAGGGTTCAACAGCCACCCAATCACAAGAAAGCAATTTATTGTTCTTTGCTAAGTCACAAATATAATTCAAACCTAATCAGGCCAAATGATTGAGAAAGTCTGATCAAGAGCTCCCATCAGTCCTGTGATTTGCCCCATCCCCGCCATTGGAAGGGCAGATTATTGTAACCAAGTGTTGTGTGTGCACCTACCAAACAATTACAGATTGGATAATGGATTGGACCAGGTTGGTTTAGCACAACAATGGCAGTAGATCTGCTCGTGTATTAGTCTTATTGTAGTCTGACAACAAACCACATGTGGACCGAGTGGTGTCATCTCTTGGCAGTTTTAGACAACCATGATCATTCATCTGGGGCAAACACTTCAATGTGTTGCCTATGGAGCCCATTTTTAAAGTGGCAAATAAAGAAATATGGAGTTTATACACAAACTTTGACATTTTTCTTCCCCATTTAAAATTTGTGATTGGTTGAAAAGATTCACTATCTTCAGTGATAAAAGACAGCAATGTCAATCTGATCACCGTCTTATGATCTCCAGGTGGCATTCACCACTTTCAATAGGGGGAACAGATTGGGCTACAATGGGGATTTAACAACCAATCACTAATTTTCATCAATTGCCAGTTTGTTGTTTTTTTCACTCCACAAGTTGACTGGGTTGCCAATAAAATCAGATAATTAGACCAATGGCAATTGCCCTAATTTAATAAAGCTCTCCAAGGCTGTAGAGGATACACTGGAATGGATCTGGTCGAGGATTCAAAACATTTGCTAGCAAATTACTTTGAAGAAATACATTCCAGGTTTGCTGGATCACCCAGCTTCACTGATGAATGTGTATCCTCTCCAGCCTTGGAGAGCTTTAAGAAATAAGGTCCAATGACTTTACCATTGCTGAACCACAGCAGATCTGCAGCACTTTCAGTTCACCAACAGTCACGCCCATTACGATTTTAGATCCATCGCGGCTTCCGACAACTTCTCATTCCCTTCGCTCAGCTCTCGTTTGTATTTTATGTTAATAAATCCATTATCATTCAACGTAAAAGCCAAAATGTCAACAGCAGACAGGAAATAAACAGGGCGCTTCGTCAATTACTATTTTATCTCCATTTTACAAGTATTCATTGTAGCGTCGAGCGCTCTCTTAAGAGACAATTGACAAATTGATAGCGGCTCAAACGTGAATCCTCTTCAGGTTTCTCCGTCAGCCGATGATGTATTGATAGATAAACACTCGGCTGAAATAAGAAAAATAAATCACGACGTTCACTTTCTGCTTTATCACTTTTCCGGCTCAAGTTTCCGAAACGGAAAAAAGAAAAAAACAACTGTTTTCCGAAAGTGAGAAATGAGATTGTTTTTGTTCCGGATCTTTTGTGCGATTTTCTGCTACACATCGGATTCAGTGATAGGCATCGGTGACACGGAATTCCCTCAGCTGGAATTGACGGATTCTGGGAATTCGGTTGTTTTATTTCAGTGGTCAGATTGCAATATTGTAACTTTTCTAGCAAGGTGAGAGGGTGAAGCTGATTGGAGAACACAGCCAAGACCTGCACAGACACCGGGATTTACATGATTGTAAGCCAGGATCCCAATCTGGGAAATACATGGTGACCCTGGATAATGGCTGAACAAAGATGGCGCCATCCTAATTGGGATTAAACTGGATAGATATGTTTGTAGAATCAGAATACCAACCAGGCTACTAGCTGCCCCAATTCACCTCAATAGCTTAATCCAAGGATAAAACTGTCACATATTGGATGTGGTGGCTGCATTAGTCTTCATTGCCAGTTCTTGTAACCTCCTGTGTACTAAACTAAAATGTCAACGCTACCCCAAATATCTTTATAGAAATACAAACCCCTTGTGGTCCAAATCTGGAGCGAATGACCCTGCGTCTACTCCTTACATACAATACAATGAGTATGTGTTGTCATCCTAGAATAGGATTGGGGTTATTGGCAGGATTTAGATGTACTTTAAAGCCCATCAAAAGTTTCAATTTTAACTGCATATATTTGCAGGTGCCTCAAAATTCAAGCAGTGCAATATCTTAGTTTGGTTTATTTAGAAAGCAGCCACATTCTGAGTAGAAAAGTCTGTCCACCGCCAGCAACTGCATAAAGGACTGTGGAGAAGTAGCAGATCCAAAACCGCACCCCTTTGGAACAAGAGCCAATAGCTCTTCCTATGCACCATGCTGATTGGAGGGCTTTATCTATGACTCAACAGGGGGCGTGTCAGACCTCTGTAGAGGGACTTCTGCATTCCTATAGAGAGCAAGGGACTTTTTTTGCAGTTTCTGGCATTGGATGGACTTTTTTGCTCATTCTGCTGCTTGTGAAATATAAGATTCTGCACGCCTGGAATGTATGTAGCTAGAAATTGATTTGAGCTCTAACAGTTGATAAATTCATTCCGGATGGGATTGGCTGCCTGGAGGGAACATTTTTAATCCGGATATTTCTGTCATTAAAAAGAAAGGATCTTCTGATACCTTATACTGAGGAATATGGAAATTCTCAGCCATGAATATTTATGGGAGAACAAAGACGAAAAACTCTTCTATGCTTTAACAAGCAATTGTCGTAAAGCAATTTCAGGATTAAACAGTGGCTGTGAAAATGAGAAAATCTGCAACCCAGCAATTCGTCTTTTATAGAGAAAAAAAAGATGGAGGGGCTTCTAAATGATAATTCAAAGAAAAATGAATATTCATTTTAGAAATCATCCTCCACCAGAAAGAAGAAAGAAAGTCCAGGAAGATTTTTATTTTTAGATTTGGGGAGAATGTTAATAAATTATTATTCGCTGTCCCTGTACATTATGGTGAGCGGTGTCACCAACATAAATACATAAATAATAATAATCTCCCTTCTATTAAATCTGCCCTCCATCCTTTCATTCATGAAATCAGCCCTCCAGCCTTTCACTCTTTAAATCTGCCCAATGTATCCTGTTTTCAGGAAGCAATGTCTGGAACCCTATTGGCCCCTCCCATCAGCCATGATCTGTCTGCATTGCATTAGGAAGCGCACAGACCCAATGATGACATTACTGGTAGCAAAAAGAAACAGAAAGGTTTTATTTAATAAATAACTGGTTGATGAAGGTGAAAAGCAAAAAAAAAAAACAGATTCAGTTTTATTCTCTCTGATTCTGGCTACCGGCAGATATAGCTCAACCGTTTTCAGGGAAAATATCAATTGTTCCCTGTGTTTCCAATATTGGAGGAGCGCCCCCCAATGGACACAACAGGAATGGTCAGGCAAACCAGGTGCCTCTTTCTTGCCTCCTTCTTGTCTCTCTCCTGGCCAATCACCTTCTAAAGTCTCTGAAAACTTCAACTGAAATTCCAGTTATAATTAATAAACTGTATTTATATAGTACCAACATATTAGGTAGCGCTGTACATTAAATAGGGGTTGCAAATGACAGACAAATTATTATTATTATTATTATTAAACAGGATTTATATAGCGCCAACATATTACACAGCGCTGTACATTAAATAGGAGACAGGGACACAGGAGGAGGAGAGGACCCTGCCCCGAAGAGCTTACAATCTAAAAGAAGGATTATCTGACCCCAGCGTAATGTCATTGTATCTCAATAATTATACAGGGATCAGTGAAAAGGTCATAAACAACATTTAACTGATTTATAAAATATATTTACATCTGCCCGAAAATCTGAAATGCTAAACTGCTCACTATCTCCGTTCACTCCGCCCTCTGTCGTCACTTAGACATCCAAATCCCACAATCATTTTATATTTTACTTCTTCTTAAAACTGCTAATTATTTGTATTTGTACATTTAGATATTATTCACTCCATTCACCCAAGATTCACCTGACTTTTGCCCTAAATGTATGCTTTTTCACATTCAGGATTCAGTTAGAACAATGGGCCTGATTTGTAAAAGCTCTCTAAGGCTGGAAAGGATACACTTTCATCAGTAAAGCTGGGTGATCCAGCAAACCTGGAATGAATTTCTTGAAAGTGTATCCTCTCCAGCCTTAGAGAGCTTTTATAAATCAGGCCAATGTATAGATAATGAGTAAAAGTTGATTCACGTGTTTTGTAATTGAATCCAATGTTAAAAACGTATTTCATTTAGGTTAAAAGTCCGTTAAAGACCCGGGTAATATTTGAGTACAGGACGTAATTAAACCTTCTTGGGAACATGATATATGTATTGTATCAGCATACTTTCCTATATTTTTGATTACATGCTCTCATTTTTGCTTTGTTACAATGCATAATAGAATATGTGAGATCATTGGATTATGTTCCATTGTGTGATTTATTATTAAGATGAGTAAATAATTCCCACTAATAATGGAAATTAAAATTAAATAATGGGAATATAATGTAACTTTTATTGACATTTGAACAGAATGAGTCAAAATAATAACTTCCCCTTCCCCCACCACCTCTCTGCTCCAAGTATATTGGATCGGTCCTTTTAATAAATGTTCATTAAAGATTTTATGTTATACAAATAATAAAACAAATACAATGCATGTTTGTGAATGTTTAGGGACATCAAAGAAGACTAAATCTTTTGTAGTTATTCTAAAAAATAATAATAGCATATTTCATGAGCAACTTTTTCTCGGTAAGTTTTTGATACAACAATGAGCATCGATTTGCACCAAAGTGATTGGCTGTAGTGTGAAGATCGTTCATTGGGATTGGCTGCCAATTTGTTTTCTTGACCATACACATGGCTATGTAATGCTGTGCATTGTGGTGCATCAGAGATTCATTGTCTTGGGTGGGGTACCATTAAAAAATGCAACAAACTTAATATAAGATTGCCAAAGGTAAAGGATGGATGTGGGGGGTAGATAATATAGGGGATAGGGGTAGATAATATAACGTGAGTAGAAGAATAAACAGAATTATTAAAAGTAAAAAATAAAATAAATAAAATGTAAGGTATAAGAGGTAGGTGAAGGACATAATTAGCGGTATACGGTAATATAAAAGAAATAGGATGGATGTGTTTGTTGGGGGTATAATATAATGTAATTAGGAGAAGAATCTAGAACTATTAAAAGTAAAGAATAGTATAAAGGGACTGGGATGGGAGTCCAAAGACATAATCAGGTATAAAGTGGGTGAAGGACATAATTAGGGGTAAGGGGTAATATAAAAGGAATAGGAAGAAAGTCTAGGGACATTATCGGGGTAATGAATGATATAAATGGGAGTTGGGTCCGTTGAGGTTAAGGGATAATACAGAGAGATGGGAGGTCCGGGGTCATCATCAGGGATAAGGAATAATATAAAGGCAATGCAAGACTTGCTCCTACTTTCTGCTCATTTAAAGAGCACTCAAAACCCATTTTACAAATTGCCTACCCGTCTTCTCTCGTCTTTTAAACCCTCACTACTTCCCACCATTCCATACCCCCCTCCTATTGTGTGATACTTCCCCCATCTGCTAGATTGTAAGCTCTTCGGGGCAGGGTCCTCTCCTCGTCCTGTGTCACTGTCTGTATCTCTCTGTCATTTGCAACCCCTATTTAATGTACAGCGCTGCGTAATATGTTGGCACTACAAAAATACAGTTTATTATTATTAATAATAATATTAACAATAATAATATTAATCGAAGTTGACTCTGTTACCAGAGTTATAATATATGAAGTATAAAGTATAACATAGGGACATTATAAGCGGTAAAGGAATAATTTAGAGTAATAACAGGTTCATCAAAATTCCCCAAAACATTATCAAAGGTTATGAATAATATTTAGGGGATAGGAAGGGGGTCCAGGGACACTCTCAGGAGTAATGGCTAATAACAGGGTAAGGGTTAGTATAAAGGGTATATGAGGGGAGTCCATTAGGGATAAAGAATATATTAAAGAGACAGAAGCTATGTCCTGGGACAATATGAGGAGTCATGGATAACATAGATACATAAGAGGTGAGACAACAATATTATTTAGGGTTAGGAATGAAAGGGTATATGAAGAGAGTCCATTATCAGGAGGAATGGGTAATATAAGGGGGAAAGAAGTTAAGGCCAGGGAAATTATCAGGGGTAAGGGGTAATAAAAAGGGGAAAGGAGGTAAGTTCAGGGACACTATCAGGGGTAGGGGGTAATATAAAAGTAAGAAGTAGCCATTGTCAAGAGGATCTCAGTCCAAGGATATTATGAGGGGTAAATTAAAAAAAATAAGAGGTCAATCAAAATTCCAGGTGTTGAATAATATTTAGTGCATAGAAAGGGAGTTGAAGGATATTATTAGGGGTAAGGAAGGGATGATATACTGTAAAAGAGTTGAGTGCAGTGAAAGGGAAAATGGGGGAAGTCCAGGGACATTATAAGGGGTAATATATAATATAAAAGTGATAGGAGGTAAACCGAAGGGCATTATCAGGGGCATGGGGTAATTTAATGGGAGCAGTAGCTGAGTGGAGGGAAAAGGGATATGGGGGAAGTCCAGGGTCTTATCAAAGTCTATTGTTGATAAGATATAATATAAAGGGAATAGGAGGTAAGTCAAGGGTCAGGACTATAGGGTAACATAATGGAATTGACCCCAGGGAAAACTGATATGGGTTCAGGGACACAAGACAGGGTTCAGGGGGTCTCTCTTTCTATGCAGATACAGCAGCAGTGAGGATCTTTGGTCTTCTTTTAATATAAAGTGTTGAACTATAAGAATAAGTATGAACTAGCAGGGCCCTGGTGAATCTCCCAAGGACGGAAGGAAGGAAGTTACATCTCCAGCATCGCCTGGCTATATCCAAGGATTTAGGATTATTTTAAAAGATTTTCTATTATTTAAAATAACTTCACAGCCTCTCAGTTCATTAAACCCCAGACTTCCACTTCTATTATATCGCTATTATAGATCAGCAGTTGCCACGTCAACCATATGCAGATGAAGCCTCGGCCGGCGCGAAACCGCGTCGTCCATGTAAAGGGAACATATTGAAATACTGGAGATCAGATGCATTGTGACCAAGAAGAAGTCATCTCTTCCTAGGAGTAAAACATATGCGTGTCATTCGTGTGTATCTTTTGCCGAATGAAAATCGGAATTAATTCAGTTCATTATCTGTGCCGCGACTTTGCCGAGCGGTAATTGAGTGCTGAGCCGTTTATGAATATGTATCTTTTTTTTTTTTTTTTTGCCTCCCAGCTTAAAGGGGATTGAAGCTCAACCAAGGGGTTACAAGTAACTAAGCAGCATATTGTAAAGAAAAAAAAACACAAAAGCCTTGACGGGGACACCGCTGCTCAAATCAGTGGGAAGTTTCGGCTAGACCAAGGTGCTTGATTATCGCCATAAATAATATATCAGAACTTCAGCATCTCAATGCGTTTCGGTCTCCCAGGCCAGCTAAAAATGATGTGTTGTTCCTTGGAGGAAACAAAAAGAAAAGATTTTTTTTAGTGCTGGAGGAGAACACAAGTCCCATTGAGCTTAACATCATTTTTACTCAGCATCCAGCTGATTTACATTTATTTGGATAATGCACTAAGCAGCCTCCATCATTAAAATCTGATCTTGAATTAATTTAGCGCTAATGAGCGTGAGTGAGGGTGAGGGGGACTAAGAAAACAGTTTAAACTTTTTTTTTAATCAGATTAATCCATCATTTTAATTTTACGAAGAGGGTTCCTTACAGTAAGAGTTGGATGCCATTCTTTGCCATACAAGCATTGAGGCTGTGGTTTTGGAAAGGTTGCTTAGGATCAAAGAGGCAAGAAAATGTTAAATGCTAAGATTTTTCTATAGTAAGAGTAATTTAAAGAGGACCTGTAACCTGGTGAGTCCATGCATGCTGAGCAATGTGTAGGGGTAACACTTTTAGGTCACCACCAAATCATCCACCAAAGCATCATCCAAGGTCACCACCAAAGTTCAGACCCAAACCTGTCAATTCTATTGTCTGTACTGTTCTTGGCATTGTAGCCTCTCACCTTGTGACTTGTTACAAAGTTACAATGTTGCAGTCTGATTATTAGTGTGGTGGGGCACAGGAATGGCTTCCTCCTGATATTATCTCTGGAAAGTAACTTAAAGTGGAAATATCACCACATTACCAAATATAAAAGGGTGGACATTCCTTTTAAAGTGGAACTTAACCAAAAAAAATGCATAATCACCTTTACTTCCGCAGAGACCTGGATTTCTCATTTGGGTCCTGTGCCATCCTGTAATGCAATTCAGTTATATCATATCACATGTTGAAGGCGTGAGACTAGGTGATGTAGCGCACCGCGCAGGTATGAGAGCGGCATTTTTTCCCCATTACAGAAAAAAGCTTCTTTTACGCATGTCCGAAGCCTCCTGGGATACCTAACGTGGGGCAAACACTGTGCTGCCATTGTGTCTTTACTGCCACGGTAAGGTCTGTCTTCCCTTTGATTTTTTTGTCTTTCCCTAAAATTTTGGTGATAGGTCTGCTTTAAGTAATGGAAAAATCTGTTTTTTTTTAATTTTTTATCCATTTTTCTCCATCCTTCTTCACTACCATGGCAGTCACCTATCCCAGGAGGCTCCTCCTTTTGCTCATGCCTGAGATCAGCCATGTGTCATAAGAGGCTTTCCTCTAATGTAAAAAAAAAGAAATAAGGTACAAGCATAGTGAGATTGGCACTTTTTTAAACATTTTCTTGAAAGCATGTCACCTGTGCAGTTCGAGTTCAGGTGACGTGAGAAGAACCTAAAAGAAAGAAGATGGCATCGTTGAACAGATCAGCGAGCACCAGCAAAAAGAGGAAAGTCGAACCAGCGATTTGTGGACAGATCAAGGGCATGCCACCTGTGATTTTTTTTCCACAAAAGTTCTGATTTAACTCAAACAAGCCTTTAAAGTTGCACTAGTTAAAAATTTGGCATACGGTAGGACTTTTTTTCTTGTAGAAGGTGACAAGGGATGTCCTTTCTGCAATAAGTATTCTTACCTGCCCAATTACTGCAAAACTTCAGTTGGTTGGCAGAGATAGCCGGCACATGGAATGACCTCCTGCGTGCCTAGAAGGGGGTTACATCATCCCAGCCCAGCCAATCAAGATGGTCAAAGATTAGAATGCGGAAGAGAAGAAGGGACTTGGTGGCGATGTCCACAATGGAACGGGCACATGTGAGCATTCCCAGGGTTTAGTTCCACTTTAAATGATAAAAAATGGATCCTCTTAAAAAATTAATTCTGTATGTATATGATGACCGATAATGTTTTATTCATACGGCTTGCAAAGTTACTGAAAAATCCACTTTTAACTACAAAAGCGTCTTTGTTAAATGTTCTTTCCTGAGTGGATACAATATAGAATGGGATTGGATTGTTTGCTGGGAAGTGTTGATAAATTGTGAGAAAAGAAAGAATTGTCATAGAAGTACCTGCGCTACTAAAAAGAAGAGGATTTATTATTGGGAAGGTAAAGAGGGGTAGAAATGTTCTTTGCTGTAAAGCTGCACACAGACACTTCACCGTAGTCACTGCAGACAGTCGCTGGTGATCACGGGTGATAATTTCCAGAATGAGCTCTGTACAGGCAGCTCTGTTCTTTTTACGGGAGGGGAGGATGAGGGGAAGGGGATCCATTGACTTCTTCCATTTGGAAAAAGCAGAAAGTAGTCCTGATGGACCTTTTGGGATCTGGCAGACTGGAAGACATTATGTATTATATGTACAGAAAATAGGAATAGTTAATTATGAATCCTAAGAATTCTAATAAATAGGACTAGGTAGTAACAGGAATGGTCAAATCCTTAGAATAAGAAAGTTTACTTTGCTGTAAGAGTTTTAGAGCTGGTGCCGTTGAGTTTCAGTTTATTTCAGATAAGATTTTCTATTCACATGCAAGTCTATGGGAATGCAAAACTTGAAGCAAGTCAAAAAGTCTTATGCCAATTCTAAAGGATCGTAAGGGCAGAGGGCGCTCAAAACCCCATAAACACAGATTTAGGTGGGCCAAATGATTAACTTCTCCGGGAGGCAAAGTGGTTGAAGTGTCCCAATGGCTGAACATGACCCAGAGGAGTTCATGGCCAAGATAGAGACTTCAAAGCATGCAGCAGTGACAGGATCCTGGACCTATCGTTGCTGCAGGGTGCTGAAAAATAGGAAAGTATGCCATAATGCTGAATTGGGCAAAAGCTCACCCATACCACCTAGGGTTTATTTTATTTACTTTATTTACTTTGGTAAACAGCAGTGTGGTTGTGCTTCTCCTGCTATATATCACAATAGACCATGGGTCATTTACTGCCCCTCCGTTCACTCCCAACCACCTTGTATTGTGCTAATGCAGTTATAAAGCATTCCCATTCATGTCTATTGAAGTGAATTAGCAGCAGATCACCTTGAGGTTCTGAAAAGCCAAACTGCAGCTCCGCCTTGAAACATCTGCACAACTCGACTTCCAACAGCTCCACTTTGTTTCAATGTTACCTAGGATTTTTGGGCATGTAAGTGCTGGTTGACAGTGGTAAAGCTCAGTTGTATACAGTGGTAGACATATCGAACAGTGGGGCCCTGTGCAAAACTAAGGTCCTCCTGCTAAACTAATCCATTGGGGCCCCTGTTGGCTAAGGGGTCCATGTGTAGCGGCACACTTTGCACCTCCAGGTAGTATGTAGCTATATTAGATCATCTTAGGTGATGGTGTATACAAGTATTCATGCTGTGATTTAATAGAATATTTATCCTGCACAACAAGGAAGGATTCTATTCTGTAAGGGTCAGCTTCGATGTAGGAGGGGTTCTTTACTATACCAGCAGATGAGCTCGGAATATCTCCCCAGCCAGCCAGGTGGTAACACTTGTACAGTGCTAATTCCAAGTGTCTCCTATGAAGTGCACAGACTTCCTTCAGAAGTCTTACATGCAAAACATTGTTATAACAAGCGTCAGACTCTGAGACTTCTCCAGATTTTACTTTATGCAAAACCAACAGCCTTGTGCTCAGTGGGATGCAGGGAAGAATCTCCGAGCTCTCTGAAGTGTGTTGTTACTCAAGAATTTATTATGCCGAGAGCTCCGTAACTGGAATAATTGGAGACAACAAAATACCAGGCCGCACACACAGCATGTTCATTTTTCTTTGCTCAAATTTGTTGATTTTATCTCCTGCACTTCTGATTTGCTTCCAGTTTTCAGCTTGTGAAAAGGAGCTTCAAAGTGAACCTGTCACCGGGACTGCTGAATGAGATTTTTTCCTGTCGTTGGTTTATTCAGCTTTTCCCAACCAGGGTTCCTCCAGAGGTTGCTGGGGTTCCTTGAGCAATGAGCAGTTTGCACCTCTCAGGTCAGTATAAGTGACCCCAATGATGTTTTTGGCTATCTGTAAGGGTGACATTCTTCCCAATGGCCAGCAATGTAAGAGGAATTCTTCCCACTGACCACCACCATAATCTACTGTGACCTGTGTATATAATAATTATAAAAGGGGTTCCCTGAAGACCTGTAAGTTTTTTATTAAAAAGGTCCAGGAACACTGAGTTTATTATTAATTAGAGACGTAAACGTTGGGTATCAATTGATTGGCAGGTCCGACAATATTCATACGATCTGTTCTATAAAAGATTTGTAAGGAGAAAATATTGTTCAATGAGATGCATTGTGCATGGAAAGTGACTACAATCCTTAAAACTGGCATTTTTACAAGGTTGTGTCACTGTCCCGCCTCCTGCACAGCTGCCAAACCCAGGGGTGTCAAACTCAAATACACAGAGGGCCAAATAAAAAACTTGGACCAAGTTGTGGGCCAAACTTGAAATTTATTGAAAAAACAAAGAAACAAGAAGAAACAAGAACACATGAGAAGAGAATGCAGTAATATGAGGTGGATTGATCTAAATGAATATTACTGCATGCTCTTCTCAGGTGTTCTTGTTTCTTCTTATTGAGATTAATTGTTTTACTTTGCCAGATAATGCAATGTGAAACCAAATGTATTGATGCATTCATTGAATTCCCTGGTACAGTAAAACAATGAATAGAGCAATAGCTCTATGATAATTCCTGATAATAATAATCCTGATAATTCCTGATTATTGGGTTTACCTGTCAGTATAAACTCCGTGGGGTCTATGCATGGGCTGCTGTTCAATAGACACCAGTGATGCCGCTACTACAATTCCAAGCATCACTTGCATCTATAAAATGTGGGGCCACGCATAGGCAGAGGGGCCGCTGGTCTATAGACACGAGTGATGCTGGAAATTGAAGTAGCGGCATTGTACTAGCGTTTATAGAACAGCAGCTTAAAATGAATTGCAGCCGGCCCACCATTACTACGAATTACAGTAGCGGTGGGCCAGCTGCAGTTCATATTAATTCTTTAGTGGGCCAAATAAAAAAGGATGTGTCATGCCAAATTTGGCCCATGGGCCAGCATTTAACATTCCTGGCCTAACCTAATTTTTTACTACCTCACCTTCTGTGCTTAACTTAAAAAACGTGAAATCAGTTGAGGTTTGGGTTTAATTCACTCAAGAATGATCAGAATGCATGTGCAAAATTGCTTTTGCTAAGAAAAGTTTTCAAGTGGTGATTTTTAAAAAATTAAGCTATTTTTCAGCAAGTGGCATATTTACATTGTTGAGAATTAAAGCGGAATCATACTAAAAATAAAAAACAGCACTTGCCTTTACTTCTGCAGTCGCTGATCCCCCCATACCTGGCCTGGATTAGGTTCTGCGCCACTCTGGAATCGTCCATCGGCCTAGAGTGAAGGAATCGCCGGGCGCTGCTTCTTCCTTCTACTTTTTTGTTTTGGCTTTGTTACTTGATCTCACACTGCAGAGGCACAAGACTGAGTGAATCCTGCTGTTACTAAAAAAAAATTCTGATCTGGCTGCGCATGCGTGAGCACTTTTTGCCCCGATTGCAAGAAAAACCCCTTTCTACGCATGCCTGAGATTGGGGGTGCACAGAAGGAACAGCCCGAAGCCTCCTGAGATACGCGACTTATGTATCACAGGAGGCTCTGCACTTCTCATCAGTCTTTACTGCGGTGGCAGTAAACACAGCAGGGGTGGGGCTTCTGCTTTTTTTTTAAAAGAAAGGTTTTAAAGGAAGGTATAAAAAGGTTATATTATGTCTCCATGTCATGGCCATGGGGAACATTTGCGGTTTTCTGTAGTCCCGTCCTAGGCTGACAATGCTGCTCCTCCATAGATACATTACAGTGATGGTTGCCACCCTAGAACAGGAAATGTGTTCCTGGCAGGATCACCAATTCAAGATAAAGACGAAATAACCTTTCAAAAGGAAACAAATGTAGCTACCACTGGTGAGTCGTGATAAATTACATTTATAGGTTTTATGCTCCACTCCTGTAAAACCACTTACAGGAAAAATAGAATTTTTTAAAGAATGAAATGTTAAATTTTTGCAATTTTTTAAAATACAATGCAAAAATTGGTTCAGGGGAAGGAATTTTGGATTTTTATTCCAGGGGTGACAAAAGCGCCCTCAGCTTGATCATTAAGCATAATTGTTATTTGTGTTCCGATTCGGGCTTGGCGTGATATTTACTCCCTGGTAATTTTTTGACTTGTTGTGTTGAAGTGTCAGCGCCGTGATGTCCCCTTCCGCAACGAGTCCTGAAACGCCGGTTGCCATGGCGACGTTGTCAGCACTAGTTTGTGTGTTTTGTGTTTTAGTTTGAAATGGTGCTAAAAATAACTCGGCGATGTTCAAGGGTAAGAGTCAGAGAAAAATGTTCTGTTTTACTTCTCAAACACAAAATTTCAAAGAAAAAACCTTTTATAACCGAGCCGCGTGCCATTGTTACACCTTCCCGCTAAAATCATTGAAATACATTGTGATCAAAAACTAAAAAAATAAGCATTTGATTGTTTTATCTGAGCTGATATTAAATATTTTTATGTGTTAATATGAATTCAAATAAAATTAACATATCACACTTCACAGAGATCATGTCACTGACTTCTCCTCGGAGGAGGGGTTTCCAAATATTGGGGCCTGGATCAATACCAGGCCATAGGCTGTGCCGAACCAGGCTGTCAACCAATACCAGGCCATGGGCTGTGCTGTGCTGAACCAGGCTGTCGACCAATACCAGGCCATGGGCTGTGGTGAACTGGGCTGTGGACCAATACTAGGCCATGGGCTGTGCTGAACTGGGCTGTGGACCAATACCAGGCCATGGGCTGTGCTGAACCAGTCTGTCAAAATTTTTCAATCGATTCCACCTCATCTGCAAATTTTCTTCCATGAAACCAATCTGGGGGAAGACCTATGACCGTCAGGCCTTCAGGGCAGGGTTTCTCTGAGGCAGCACCTCAGACAGAAGAAAATTTTTCTATATATTCCACCCAATTGCATATTTTCTTGCATGAATCCGATCCGGGGGGAAGGAGAGCGTCTGTTCTCATTGGCTGCCATCTTCACTGTGACTGGAAGGATCTGTGTGCTCTCATTTTGTTTAGCCAATCATGTAAGCCAGCTTAACAGAGCAAAAATACAGTAGGGAGGAACCGGCTTGCATGACTGGCTGAACAAAATGTCATAAGACAGGACACAGATGCTTTCTGTAACACTGCAGCCAACAAGGATGGATGCTCTTCTTCCTCCTGGACCAGATTCAAGCAAAAAATTTGTTCCACAGACAAATTGTTCTCCAACCCCAGTCCATGGAGGACAAAATTTTGGGATGGTGCCTCAGAGACGTCCCACCTTTTATTTGGGAGAGGGTAAATGACCTATCAGTATTTAGAATGTTAGAGGAAAACCACACAAAAATGGGAGGACATGTAAACTCCTCTCAGATAGTATACTGACCAGTGGTGGTTGAATATCTTTGTTCAAAGCTAATTCCAGCCAAAAAACCTTGGATTAGAAGTTGAGCAATCTGAGAGTTCCAAACTGACATGACAGATATGGTGCAGTTCACTCATCTCGGCTCAGCCAATCTGATAATCCAGACAGTTGTCACAGTTGGTTGGCGGACATGACCGTCGACTAGATGAGCCATACTATACCTGTCATGGTTCCAACAGGTAGCTCTAATGAGCTACTAAATACACCAAGCAGTGGCTTCCCATTGTATACAAGAAAAGATCGAATCAATAAGAAAATCATAACTTTGGTCAGCCTGAAATGAGCCAAAGTTCAGTTCAAACCGAACCAAAGCGTATCACGGAGTATTTGAGGTGATTTTACCAATCAGCCAGGATCTGAACACCAACACTACCAATGACCATTGTCTTTGGGACAGCAAATCTTGGAAAATCCAAGTTTGTGGTGGTCATCAAACCTATCCAATGGGTTGCCAATTGTAGTGCCAACTGTCTATAAAAGGTGCTCATCTGTTCAATCTTGCTTTGCCTCCACGACAGGAAATTCAGGAAAATCTGTATATTTGAATAACCAAAGCCAACACTAATATTGATATTCAGCATCAGATAAAAGGTCAATTTAAAATTGTACACTCAACTCATCACAAGGCAATTTGATGTTGGAATATTTGGCCTTCCAGTTGCCACCGTCCTACCGATACGATGGCAGCGATAACAGTGGAAGACCTTGTCTGTAAATTGTAGACTACGTACAAAGTGGCTGCCATAAAACTTTACCTCTTTGTGCCAGATCATTGAGCGTACCAGGAACAGCCAACTTGTGTAACTATTAACAGTCCATTAGTTACACAGCGCTCGCACAGCACCGAGACTTATCCACGGCAATCAGACTTATTTAACGCTCACCAAGTGATGAAGCAGCTGTAGTCACGGGAGCCAGATGCTTACGAACCTATCAACGTTCTCCCAAATCTTTGGGGATACTTCATAAAAATTAACGTGCTACTCAGCCTGAGCACAGCGTGTCGACTTAAGAGCTCGAAAAGGAAACACAAAGTAATGGGAACCGAGTAAATGCTGCAAAGTCAAAAACTTTTTTTTTAGCATTTCATAGATTGGGAAATCTTTGAAAAGGTTGGATGCTCTGCCAAGTTTTTATTGCGGTCTGTGTGCACACATATCATAGGAGGACACCAGAACAATGGATGGGGCATCCAACAACTGCACATCATTTTTTATGTGTCTAGATCGGTGTTTCTCAATCTTTTAAGATGGCGGAACACTTGAAATAAGTTTAAAGTCTTCAGGGAATCCCTTTTATAATTACTATATCCACATATCAATTACTTTAGTGTGGTGGGCAGTAGGAAGAATTCCTCTTACATTGCTCGACATTGGGAAGAATGTCACCTTTACAGATAGCCTAAAAGATCATTGGGGTCACTTAGTCTGACCCGAGAGGTGCAAAGTGCTCATTGCTAAAGGAACCCCACAACAACCTCCTGGAGAAATCCAGGGTGAGAGACACCAATCTATAGCATTGTTATTACCACTTTAGTCCTGTCCTGTCCCTTGGCACTCCTAAACATACCAGGAGACTTAAGGTGTAACTAGGTGTGTTGGGTCCCTATTGCAAAACTTTTACAATCCAATTCTAGGTTTCTTGCCCCCCTCTTCCTACTGTAGGCATCATTCAGCCCAAAAAGGACCAGTTATGGACACCAAATTAGCGTTGGAGACATGCCAGAGGAGCGTTGGAGACATGCCAGAGGAAAGGTGAATATTGCAGCAAAAACAGATTTTTTTTTACATTTTTATATAGCTTTATATATTGGGCTTTAAGCCCCAATTCTCTAATCTGAATCTTCTAGTTGCACAAATGCTGAAGTTTAATACTTTTGCCACCTCCATAAACTACATTGTCACCAGAAAATGGACACCCCCGAGCTTCTGGGTCCCATTGTAGTTCCATGCCCTGCTACATTACATAGCCAAAACTTTGTAGACCTGACCATCACACCTTACTGAGCTTGTTGGACATCAATTTCCAAAACTATAGTCATTAATATGGAGTTACCCCCCCTTCACTCTTCTGGAAAGACGTTTGCAAGATTTGTTTGAATTTGCTTACATTCAGTAAGAAGATCAGGTGCTAATGTTGGATGAGAAGACCTGGCTCGGAGTTGATATTCCAGTTCATCCCAAAGGTGTTCAGTAGGATTGGGGTCAGGGCTCTGTGCTGGTTATTTGAGTTCCTCCACACCAAACTGGGGATATCATGTCTTTATGGTGCTAGCTTTGTACCCCCAGGGCACAGTCATTTTGGAACAGAAAAGGGTCTTCACCAAACTATGGCTGAAATAGCACAGATTAAAATGTCTTTTAGGCAAAACAGCGTTCTTCACTGGAAAACCCAATATTTTGGAAAAGAGTCCACATGCTTTTGGCTATATAGGTAGATGTGATGGTGTAGCACAAAATGTAGGCATGAAAGTAGGAATGATGATAAAGTGTCTACAAGTTATTGCCCATATAGTGTATGTCTATATTTATGGTGTTGGTGTCTCGTCCATCCAAGCCATCAAAGTCCAGACAGTCAGTCCTGACTTCTTTTCTCGTGAGAGATGGGCAATGCATACAGACAGGAATAGTGGGGCCCGAGGTGCCCAGAAGCTCAGTGATTGACTTGTGCAAGATCCCTGGACCTCTCAAGCCTTTATCGCAGTAGGCGGCATCACTCTGTATAGGAGTCGTTCTTTCATTAGCCAATTTGCCCACGTTGGAAAGCTTTTAGCTACACCGCCACAGTTTGATTCCTGTCCTTGTAAGCGGATATGAAAGTGGGAAACACAGCTGTGCAACATTCCCGCTGCCTTTGATGAGACTCTGGTACATACTGCGAGTGTGCCACTAATGAGGGTCCCTGTAATTAGCCACCATAAGTCACGCTTAAAAAAATAAAATAAAATGAATAAACATGTGTGACTTAATGTGTGACTATGTTCCAGCTACAAGAGATCATTATATGGTGATAAATATTTAATTCACAGCTGCAACGTCCATGGTATTCTGCCTCTCTATCGGGCTTTCGGGGTTTTGTTCGATGGACATATGTTTCTTGTCACCTATGTAACTGTGTGACTAATACTAACTTCCTATTGCACTTGTTAATACAGCTTTCAATAAACAGCAAACATTTGGCACAGCGTGAGACCATCACATTGCCGCTGCTGGTGCTCACTGAGCCACTTGGCTTGAAGTAGATGTAAATCCGAGCACTAAAATTAAGCTTTTGCATGTTAAGTTGTTTTTAGTTTTTTTTTTTAATCTGCAGCTTTCAATAAAACAATGCCTGGAATAAGGATTCTTGTTCAGGTACTTACTGTCATGGGCTGACAACTGTTTCCTAACTGTGCCTCTGCGTTGTCACCATATTACATGAATCCCTGGTGAAGGCCGTACCATTGCATGTTGCACAGGCATAGTTCACTATTGCTCCAAGCATAAACTCAATCCAAAAGAATGACCCAGCTGACACTGGTAGGAGTGCATGTAGAAATGAAGTGGCTGGATAAGGCTGCAAAGGGGCTTTTTTTCTTGTGGAAACCTTTATGCTTTAAAATTCATCAAAATGCAATGACAGTGTAAGAATAAAGTGACAGCAGGCTGCAGTAATATGTAGAAGCAACTCAGGCCATAAAGCTGCAACACTACATAAAGTATGCTGAAGCTGGCTGCAGTGGGCTTAATACCTAGGGATGAGTGAGAATGCCTCTGAAAGTCCCGCAAAAATTTCCCCGAACTTCCGATGGGTTTGCCAAATTTCGGCGAACCGATTTTGCGAATTCCATTGAAGTCCAGGGTGCAGATTCCCACGGTCCCTGGGCTGTTACAACCCAGTGACTGTGGGAACCTGCTGTCAGAAATGATTGGAGGCATGCGGGTGCCTCCAATCAGCTGTGACTGCAGGTAGACTTAGATGAACTCTAAATTTAGCGAGAACACGACCTCACGGAGAATCACAAGGCCATTTTCGCTTAAATATTCTGTAAGTGGGAAAGGCCCGATTCGCCACAAATTTTGCTCATCCCTATTATAATAACATAGATTGAAGGCTAAACTGACTTTGGGAATCCTAAATTGTTGACCACATAGCATTGAAGCCCAACTAAATTTTTTATTTACAATAAAAAAGCCTTCAAGTTCTTTCATCCGTTTATGTAAAAATGCCTGCATGCTGCAGAGAAATGATCTTTTGTGCAAGCAGTGGTCCCTCCAAAGAGGTCTGACACACCCCTGTTGGATCAGAGATCCTACTCACTGGTCATTGGACAATTCTAGCTCGGACTCAGAAGTGGGCGTGTCTTACCCCTTTGCAGAGAGACTCCTGATTCAACACAGAGAAAAAGAGTCCTTTTCTGCAGCATGCTGGCAGTGATGGGCTGTTCTACTCAGGATCTGGCTGCTTTTATCTATACGGCATTACACATCTTTTTTTTATGCACCCGGAATATACGGAGCGGATTTAAACTGAACAATTAGTTTTAAAACCTAAACAGCAGTATATTCCTTCATCATGCATAAAATGCATGAAACCGATAAAAAAATCATTTGTTTGCATTCACATTCTGATCCTCTAAACTATGCTGATACATGGTAGGATGTCAGTTCTATTTGCTTCATTATACATTCCCTCTCATTGTCTGTGAACATTTGGCGCCCATTAATCAGAACAAGGATATGTCAGAAGTAAGATGCAGATGTATTTAGTGTGTAACAGCGACAGCTGAATCTCTGAAAACATCAATTAGACGCCTTACCGGGTAATCCGAAACTTGCACGTTTTTGTAGTACGCCGCATGCAAATAGCGGAAATATATGAGGACGCCCGGTAATCATCCATCTGCTGAACTTTATTGATGACACAGGAGGAGGAGAGGCCCCTGACCGTAGGTAGGTGGGAAGGCTGTGTATGGGGTAGATAGGTTGGCAGGCTGTGTATGGGGTAGGTAGGTGGGTAGGCCACGTATTGGGTAGGTAGGTGGGAAGGCTATGTATGGAGTAGGTAGGTGGGTAGGCCATGTATTGGGTAGGTAGGTGGGAAGGCTGTGTATCAGGTAGGTAGGTTCATAATAGATTGTAGAGGAGAGAGTCGGGTTAGTTGAATACCAGAGGGGGAGGTTACAGTAGTCCAGACGAGAGATAATAGGAGCATGTACACAGAGTTTGGTTATCTCTGGGGACAGGTAGGGGGCAGGACCTGGAAATGTTCTGAATATGGGAGCTGATTGTAAATAAAACCTAGATAAATAGTCAAAAAGTTTCTCTGATGTTCATGTAGGCAATATTTGTATACATTTTACTAAGAACTCAGGAAATAACAGTTTAACTCATCCATGGTATGTATGGCGTTCAGTGGGTTGTGTTTAAGATACACTAGCAGTTGATCTTCCTGTTATAATCGCTGCCTCTGTCCCTTTCTATCTGGGAATTTTCTGTTTTCCCACCCACCTTTGCACACAGTAGATGTATAGAACTGAGAACTAGGATGGTGGAAGGCTTTTATAATGGACACAGCAGGTGTGCAAACCCAGGAAGTTAATTTAGGGATGGTGGGTGCCCAGCAGGTGTACAGGCAGGGATGATAGGAACTTCTCATAATGGACACAGAATATGTGCACAGGTGGAAACCCAGCACAGAGATAGTAGTAACCCCTAATAGAGCGCACACTAGGTGGGAAGACCTGGGGAAGTCAGAGAAGGGAGGGTGGGGACCCTTATGATGGGCACAGCAAGCAGGCAGATTTGGGAACTCAGTATAGCAATCTGATTTTTAGAGCCATATAGCCATAAAGGAGGCTAAAAAGAGGCTTACCTCAACCAAACACCTCAAAATGAAGGTTGACCTTTAATATAGATCACCAACCAAAATTTACAAGATAACAATGATTAGAATAATAATTAAATAACAAAAACAGCTTTTTCTGCAAAATACACCTTCAATGCAGAGATTTCCCCAACAGCCTTTTTTCCAGCTATTAGATGTCCGCAGACAAATGGCCAGCAATATTCAACCAAGATTATCTGGAAACCTTCCCCAGCCTGTTAGTGGACAGCAAAAGGAGCAGAAATCCGGTGAGGAGTTCATCTCTCTGTCACTATGATGTCAGGATTGAAAACATTTGCCAAGTAATAACAAATGATTTTTAAGAAATCCAATCCAGGTTTGCTGGACCACCCAGGTTCTCCCCATAATAGTCGATCTTCTCCAGGCTTGGAGAGCTTTAACCTTCCTAGCGGTAACCCCAAGTGTGACTCGGGGTAGAAAAAAGTTGCTGATGCCCCTCTTTCATTGTGGCTAGAAATCTTGTCTGGTTACCTCTGGAACGGCCGTAGACATTTTCTATTTGTAGAACGTATAAGGTAATTGTTCCTTTGAAGGAGAGACAATGTATAGTGCTTCTTGATTGCCTAAATAAAACATAATGGAGTCATGTTCGCTCCTTCTCGGCCCGGCCATGCATATTGTACGTGACAGCGATTAAAGCTGCTGACTTTAGGTGACAGTAATGGACTCTTGCTCCGTATCTCCATGGCAGGTACTTCGATAACCTACAGCAAGATATTTGTACTGTACATGCTCAAGTAGCGTATTCTTTGTGAAAATGAGATGATTAATGTCACATCTCGGCACAATGTAATGGGCTCTTTTCACTTTTTAATGCACAATTGAAATGGATATGCAGTCAGATAGATATTGCTCTAACAAGATTCATTTTCATGGTCTGGCTTTTGCTTTTGCAATATGGCGGTGGTTCCAAGTGCCTGAATAGGTCTGTGTTGGGCTGACCATCCAATGTAACAGACCTGGTCAGACATGCTCCTATCTTTTTTTTTAGTCTTCCAAGTCAGCCCTTCAGATGTTTCTGGAAGGTTTTTACTGAGCAGAGCAGCTCAAGACAACTAAGCACTTTGGAGATGAAAGGTCTCCTTCTTCTTGGTCTACTGCACTTGGAAAAGGTTATATGACTAGAACAGGGTGCTTCAATAGATTTCACACCTTCTGATTTTGGACAATTAACATTCACCATGTCACATTCCATCGTGTTTGGATTAGGGGTTTGTGCTGGGTGGATAGAAAGCTGGATTATTTCCTATACTGGTAGAACTAATTAAGAAGCCTGGAAAAGTACTAAATGTCTGCAACATTACAAGAACAAGTCCAGTTGGATGGTTCTAATTACTATTAGATATACAATGACCTGGATAAATGATAATGGATAAATGGATAAATAATGGATAAATAAAAGAACCCACACAGACATATTGCACTGTTTTGCCGGAAGTGGTGAAGGGTAAGATCTCCCGCTAGGTTATAAATGCTGTAAGCGTCAATGTTGGAGACATCCTCTAGGTCCCAAATTTTGTTTTACCACATGGGACATATATATTGACAGTGGAGATGCAGACAGCAATATTACCTCTTTTATGACATGAAGGAAGACTTTTGTCTGAGTCCCCATTGAGTAGAGTCACCTTTGGGTGTGGTAGCTGATAAGAGCTAACCCATCACAACTTTACTGTTATTGCTGCCTACATCCTAGCTGGAACTGGAGATTATGATTTTTGTCCTGTAAATGTGAGCAGAATATATAAGATTGAAAGGGAAGGGAGAACAAAAGCACTATATCAAAGGTTCAGGAGTTCATAGTCAAACAGAGAACGTGTTTTAGGTCTTTTTGACCATAGACTTCTAAGCCTTTGATGTGATTCTCTTGTTCTCTCTACATCTTTCAGCTTTTACATTCAATTTCTATCTTTTGACACCCTTTTTTTTATATCATATATTATCTTATATTATATATCCTAAACTAGTTTTATTGAAATATTGGGCCCCTATGGGTTACAGAAGGGTTATAATATCTTAAGGATTATTGTATCTTCTACTCCGGAAACATGTCAACAGCTTGGTACAGAAGTTGCACACAACCAACTGCTGGTGCATGTTTGAGCCCTTATGAAGGAGGAACCCCATAGTCTGTGTTGGCTTGTTACCTTCAAGTTATGATAAAATAACTGTATTTGGTGTGGCACTCATTTTGCTACAATTTCCAGTTTCCAACCAAGGTACCTTTTGGGTTCCCCCATTTTCGCTTACCTGTGCTCTACAGTTTAGACTTATTTCCGTAATGAGGGGCTAAACCCCATTTCAGATTTATGACTTCCGTGTTTTACTGCAAGCTCAACCATTCAACTTATTATAAGTGTTTAGGAACAATTTTGTGCATGTGTTTGCATGCAGCTGAGTTTGTGCTGGATTACGGTGCTGGTTATTGAAGTGCCTTCTTGGCCATTTGTTGCTTTTCCTCCTCTGCACCGCAACTGCAAGGGCAACACATGCAAAGGCATAAACCTATGGTGCAATTTGCAGTTCCTGGGTGCTCATCAGCAGTTTGTGCCTAGGAGCAAAAAACTGCAAGGGTGCAATGGGCCTAAACCATTCTCAGGTCCAACCATATCTTTAAAAAGCGCTAAGCTCAGAGAGGTTTCACACCTTTCTAATTTATGCAAAATTAGAGGGGGTTATAAGTATATATTTACGTGACAGATCAGTGGTCAGGTAATAAATTTCCCTTTTTTTTCCGCTGTGTACTTAGTAGATTGCCTGGGACTGCCCCTTAAATTGCCCTAATACAGTATGTGCGCTGCTGGTACAACGCACCAAGAAATACAACATGTTTCTGGAGCTCTGTTATAATAAAATAACATTTATTCAATCTTCAGCTGAAGATAATTATAAGTAGAGCTAAAATAAAATGCTCTCTTCTTCCCAATCTCTGCCTTCTGAATACACAATCCAGCCACCGGAGGAAGCGGATTCGACTGCCATGAAAGAGTTTGAGCAACGCACGCCTGCCGAATCCCTCGACTGCGCTAAGGTCACCCCGACTCGCTGGCTGCAGTCCACCCCTGATTATTAATTATTATGTGAGGCATGCAGCAAGGTTAGGGATGGGATCTGTGAAAGGGAAAGTGGTGTAATCACTTCCCTGCATAAGTAATAGTCTGTATGAAAGCAGAACGCCAGCCCAGATCAAATTGCCGGTAAACTTGCAGAACATCAAGTTATTTACACTTTGCTTTTCCTGACTTGATTAAGGGCAGTAAATAAACTGCAGGCGACAAATCATTTCCTTGCAGCTGAGGGCACGAGTCTAATCAGACCATTGTGTAGAAGTAGCAGTCAATGGGTTGTCTTAGCTTGTATGGACAAAGCACAGAAAATCCAGAATGAGGTAAATGTATCAAGATTGAGGTTGATTTGAATCGTTATAATCTCAATTATTTTTACATTTAAATTTAAAAATTATAATAAAATATTGCATTAGAATCAGCTTAAAATCAATGGGGAGCCATATTTGAGGGTCAATTTTGACCTTTTAAAGGGCTTCTAGATGGCTCCCAAATGCTATGAGAGGTCCTAAACCTTTGCTAATGCAAAAAGAACGGTGTGCAATTACTTATTTGTTAACAAGTACATAGCAAATCCTTCTAATTATAGGTTAAGGGGAAGCACCCCAAAATAATTTCTAACATTTTGGCTAGTTGGCTTTTTTGGTACTTTTATCTATGGTTTGATTAAAATGATCCCGTATTGGCTTCAATAAAATTGGAAATCAAAACATCAAATTAATTTATTTTTGTATTTAAGGTTAATTTTGAGTTTGACAAAAATTTGAATCGTTACTCTATCCATGATTTGTTCGGACCTTACAGGTTCTCCTTAGGCTCTAACTCACATATTGGGATAGTGCAATTCTTTAATCTCCCTGCCATTGGTAATGTTAATCTGCAGCCCCCATGCACCTCTCAGGATACTCTTACTTCTGCTTGTTTAACCTACATCTGCAGATGTTGCGCAGTCTGATCATGATGTATAGATCCCCCCTCCTGTGTTAGCATTGTACAGCAATGAATCAGTCAGATTTTGGCAGCAGAACGCTGCAGTATATCCCCTATTCCCTGTAGGTCGATACATTTTCCTGTGTTGGGCAGATGGAGAAGGTAAAAAAACGCCCCTTGCCAACTGTAGAGAACCTTGTGAGTGAAGAGCGATGTCTGTGATTCTCACCGCCATTATAGAGATTCTGCACATGGAAATGTCTGCCACCAGCTGTTTTAATGCAGCCATATAGTTAAAGGGTCATTTCAATCAAAACTGATATTTTAATGTCTAATGGATGTTGAAAAATTAAACCATTGGCCATTTTTTTCTGTCTTTCAGTGAGATCTTTGTGCAGCTTTTTGCACGGTAGCTATGTCCAATATAAGGGTCCCCAACAACCCTGTGGTGTGTTCTTGAGTCAAGGGACCCCCAGAATCCCTACCTTGAGTTCCCCAAATTGCACACCTGTCATGTCCATATTAGGGGACCAACACCATCCCTGGACTGATTTCCCTGGTTTGCAGACCTACTTTGTCCATTACAAGGGACCCTCAAAATCCCTACCCAGAGTTCCTTAAATTGCACATCTACCGTATCCATTATAAAGCACCCCCACAATCTCTACCCTGAGTTCCATGGTTTGCACACCTGCTGTGTCCATTATAGGGACCCCAACAATCCCTATGCTGAGTTCCTTGGATTGCACACCAGCCATGCCCATAATAAGGGGCCCACACACAGTCCTTGAACTGAGTTTCCTTGTTTGCACACCTGCTGTGCCCATTATAAGGGACCCTACAATCCCTTGATGGGTATCTGAATCTGTACAACTGCTGTGCCCATGATAAAGAGCCACCCCAATCCCTGCATTGAATTACTTGGTTTGCACACCTCCTGTGCCCATTATGAGAGATTTAAACCATCTCTACTAGGTTTTATATTAATGCAGTCATCATCAGCTTTGGTAACTTTGTTTGATATCATGATGATGTCATCAGTTTACTGCAGGCAATATTTTTCTTAGTCTCTTAATCAGCCAATTCCATGCTCCCTGCTGATTGGAAAGATGTAGCTCTGATTTAGAAACTAAAAGTTCAATCAAGCTTTAAAAAGCCGACAGGGGGCATTTGAATTTGATTGCACAGAACTCAATAGACATAAACTTTAAAGTGATTGAAAACCATAGACATAAACTTCCAGGACCAATACTAAAGCATGGGCCCATCTCTGGACATCCCAAATTGTAGTCAATTCAGCAATTACAAGACCCGCCAGCAGCTTTATAGAGCAGTAGACGTGTTCCAGAGATGGTAGAACACCAACTTCATCTTATAAGTCATCGCTGTGATGCATACATTGATGAGGGACTTTTTGGAAGCGGAGCGATAAAACTGTTTTTGGAGAGAAGGTGAGCAGAAGGGCAGATGGTGTTCTCAGGCTGAGCTGCCTACATGGAGAATTGAAATTAAATCAGCATGATTCTGTGTGTTTGTGTGCCTGCGGCAGTCTTTCCCCTCCAATATGAGAAGAGCGGGCCATCTCATTCCGTGTCTGAACTCGTGTTGGGATTACATAAATAATGATAAGAAAACCTAGCAAGACCAAAACAAGCCAATCCATTGATTGCATGTGCAAATAATTCCCAGAACTGCTGTAATCGAGCAATGCAGCCAAGCATGCCCAACATAATAATATTGTATGTTTGTGGAAGCATGGAGCTCATTTTCTAGAAAGGAACAGAGGAACCATGGCTGGTTACTGGTACAAATAATACAAAATATTAAAGAATGTCTACTACACATTTGCTATTATGAATATTGTTGTCCTAATTATGGCTATTTATATTCATTTTATTCATACTAATAATACAAAATACTAATTCCAAGAATTGTGACAACTGCCACTGCTAATACAAATAATAATAGATGGCAATAAATGGATTACCTCTTCTGTAAATTATATGGATGCCATTAGCATGAACTTTGAGCTAAACTTCCTTTTGGAATGCATTTTATAGGTTTTATTATGAAGAATCTACATGGGTTGATTTTGGTGGCATCTTTGTGCTGCAGTCTATGACCAATGATGAATTCTTTATAGGAATCTTTAGATAATGGGAAAAACCAAAATGCCTTGGAAGTCACAAAGGGACCCCCACTGGCTCGGCCAGGATCCCATCTCGTAGCAAATAGAAGAGTAGGGGTGTACAACTGTGCAGTTGGCAATTCCTGGGTACACAGCAACCGCACCACAGGTAACCAGATTTGCACATGGTGAAAATCTTCAAAAACTGCACAGCCAAGGGACATGGAAACTGGGCTGTGATCCGCTGCAGCCTCATGCAAAAATGGCTCCCAACTTTTGCCATTCACTTGAATGTGAGACTGTGGTTGAACCAGTGGCATAATGTTCTGAAAATGACCCTAATTCCTCCATACTGCACCCAAAATGTGAACAAAGGCTAAAACAATTCTGCTTTACTTGGAACTGCACACCCATCTCCCTCTGTCACTCAGATTCTGCTTCGGAAATAAACACGCAATGTGCTGCATGTTCTTTGTTTGTCACACTATCCTCCATTCCCAGTGTCCTAGTTATTTTCTTCACACACTGTGCATTCTTTTACACGATCAAACAAATAATTCTCTTTTGGAAACAGAGCTTCAAAAAGATGTTTCCGAGTGTGAATATATCCATATTAATAGCGCTGGTCCGCTGGGGATTTACAGTTCTATAACTCTGCACCATCTAATTGGCACTGTTTAATGAGGGATAGACAGAAATCTAATCATTGGATAGCAAAGGGGACATTTCTCTGTGTGTGTTGGGCAAAAGAATTGGCATTAAAATACAATTCTGGCATCTCTACTACTACGGATGAGTGAAATTGGGAGTTTTGGGTGAACTTTTGTAAGAGATTGGGTGGCTCATTGGGTTTGCATGCTTAGCTTTGTGTCATTAGGGTGCCAATTATGAATCTTGGCCAGGTCACTATCTATACGTTTGCATTGGTTTCTGACACATCCAAAAAAACATACTAGTAGGGTCATTGGCTTCCCCTTGAATTTGGCCTTGGGCTGTGTTTTTGACATAGGGCTATAGTGGGGACATTAGATTGAGAGCCCCTCTGACATGATCATGGATTTTGTGTAATATGTCAGAGCCAATGGTGGATGTAATCAACAATAAAACTGGCTTGGGGCCCCCCTGCCAAACTTTACTGGGACCCGTTTTGGCTGAGGAGGGTTGGGTGTCCCTCATGCAGCGTCACACATTGCACCTCCCCTGGTCAGTGCTATATAAATACAAGAAAATAATTATTGGGATGTTTTTAAACTTTCTTAAATTATAGCCAAAATTTGTCAGACTGCATTGCAATCAATTAGGAAAGCAAAACAGTTTGTTGGTTGTTTAATAAGAGCAATGGGCATTAAATGGTGAGGGTAACTGAAGCAAAGTCATGCCAGGAATTTAAGATACACAAGAAGTAATCTCAGTCCTAAAAATAATGGACACCAAGATAAATAAAGAGGGGGAAATATCCCTGATGGGAACCAAAAGGAACCTGGCAGAGCTTCTAATCTCATTTATAACATAACAGCATTTACCAAATAATAAAATAGCAGCTTCTTGGTGGAGTGATCCTTTAGGGGTTTTGTTGGGTGTGAATGTTTGTTTGTTTGCTTCATCAACTATTTCACTGTTTTTATATTGTTATTACATTCTGGACAGCGGGCCATATAGCTGAAGCACCGAGCGCTGCGTTTTCATTTCTAGCAAATGAATAAATTTGCATAAACCTTTACAGCCGGTGAAAATAAATGCAAACGACCGAGAGCTCATTTCCAATAATCAAAGCGCCAATGCATATAAGTGATTGCGGAGAGGACTGTCGTTCGTAATGTCTTAAGTGCTTGGAGGTGAGCGGCGTCTTTGCATGGAGGGATCCGCAAATCGAATGCGAGCAGTCCCTGCCAACCTAGAGATTTTTTTTGCAGAGATTTTAATAGCAAATTTTCCTTTAGGCATCTTGTATATGAAAATGACTTTTCTCCAACTGTTCTGCAAATGTTCCCTGAGAGATTGCCATACCCGATTCTGCCGCCAATGTAATCTCTTCTACTACCTTCGTTAACTGGCCCAGATTTCTCCAGAAGATTTTAAGATGTTAAGATGAAGCGGGACTCAGACCAAAAACTTTATCTTTTTTTTTTGGGTATCCTGCGGCAGGGGTTTGATTCGCCGCCAAGTCTAAATGACTGCAACTTTATTTGCGTGACTGACGTGGGGAGACCAAACCCCCTCCCGGTTTTGTCGTGATGGGGGATTCAAATCCTTGAATGCTTGAAGTAGAAGAAAGTAGACTTTGAAGTTTGTTTTAAGTTGGAAATGACTTAGTGCTGCAAAACATTTTCAAGCTAGCAAGCAAAAAGAAAAAAACACAGAACTAATCTGTTTTAACTACTAGGTTATAAACAAAGACTTTGCCCCTTTTTTTTTGCTAATTTCAAACAGATCAGAGCGACTGCCATATATTTTTTTCTTTATACTGAGTACTGTGTTCATACTTTGCTGAAGATTTTGCACATAACATGGGATTAAATGCATCATATAGAGGTGTTGTATAAACATATATAGTATATATTCTTTTGTTAATGGCGGATTTACTTTATGTTGTATAACAAATTCAAATTTTGCCTTTATGCAATTTCTTGCAATATTAATTTTGCAAAAATGTCAAATGTGTGGTTAATTGGGACTGCAGCTTCTTTGTGGTGGTCAGTGACATCAAGAATTCAGCCTATCGACACATTTGTGTCTGCTGACTAATCAACAGAGACTGGTAACTTCACTGAGAATGCTGCCTATCAAATCACTAGAGACCAATGACATCACCAACAATGCAGCCTATCCCTTCACTAGAGACCAGTGACATCACCATGAATGCTGCCTATCCATTCACTAGAGACCAGTGATATCACCAACAATGCAGCCTATCCGTTCACTAGACATGAATGCTGCCTATCCATTCACTAGAGACCAGTGATATCACCAACAATGCAGCCTATCCGTTCACTAGAGACCAGTGACATCACCATGAATGCAGCCTATCCATTCACTAGAATCCAATTACATTGCAGTAGGGATGAGCGAGAATATTAAGTTCGATCTTGCAGCGTATCGAGCCTTTCTCACTTACCGAAAATGTATGCGAGAATGGTCTGGTGATTCACCAAGAGGTCGAGCTCTCGCCAAACAGGAGGATTTCCAGGGCTGCATCATGCAGCCCTGGAAATCCTCTGTGATCTCTGGGCACTAGAGGTTAATTACCCTCTAGTGGTCCGGGGATTCGCACACTCTTCTCAGTTTATGCAGCCACAGCTGCAATCATTGGGAAGATGCCCTGCACAGGAGAACCTCCTGACAATATAATCTGTAACAAATGTATCATTTGTAAGCGATACTTATTATACAATGTCAGGAGGTTCTCCTGTGCTGGGCTGCATTCATTGAGAAGAGTGTGCGATCCCCGGGGCACTGGAGGTTTGTTGTTAATTAACCTCTAGTGCCCTGGTGATCGCAAACAGGAGGATTCCCAGGGCTGAATGGACCTCTGGGAATCCTCCAATTTTAATTTTCTTCTTCCGATGGTTTTGCGAAATCGGTTCGCCGAAATTTCGCAGAACCATTGGAAGTTCGAGGAAATTTTCGGGAGAATGCCTACATCCCTACATAGCAGAGAATGCAGCTCATACATTAACAAGAGACCAATGATAATATTGTGCAAACTTCTACAAATGCCGTAACTAAAATTTATCATTGTGCTTCTGTTGCTATACAACAGGTTCACTTTAACTCAATTTAAATTCTTGGCTCCAACAAAGTAGTATCTAATTCTCACCATGTTGGTGCTGCTGCAGACAGGTGTTACAGGAAAGGCCAGAAGGAACTGCATCCCATCCCTAATCTCTTTATTAATATTAAATGAGACTGACTTTATTATAAAACACTGCATAGCGCCAAAGTGATAGTTTAATTAGAAGCACAGTGAAGTGATCACGTTCCATTTAAGTACTTGTCACATCACTGGTTTTAATAATTTCATCATATCAGCTTGGATAAACTGTGGTCGCAAGGCTGGGATCCTACTTTTTTTTTTTTTTTGCTTTCACTATAAATTAAATAACTTTGTTCAGACAATGTTAAATAAAATTAAAATTAGCAAAGCCATGTGGAATATCAATAGGCATCTTGTTTATTTAAGCACAGACATAAATTCTAGATGTGCCATCAGTGGGGATTTCAAACAAGAATGTTTACTTAGACGATCAGCTTGTTGGCTTTTAAATTAGTTTACTTTGATTGGAAGACGTCATGGGCTGTGCAAGGTCACAGAGATTTTTCCCAGCTTTCAGGAAAATGCAAAACTGTCGCATTTTACATTGAATAAATCTACAGCCAAACCTAGAATTTTCTATTTTGGGAAGGAACGGTCAGCTAAATTTTTTGCCAACTAATTATCAACCAGAGAAAGTTCCCTTTGTTTGCTGTCTTGTAGACAGTGGTGTAGCTACAGACCAATGGGCACCAATGTGTAATTTGGACCTGGGCCTCCTTTTGCAGAAACTCTGCACCACTGCTGATGGTTTTCTAGCTACAGATTCATGAGCCACACTGCTAATTTTGGCTACCATTTAGAACAAGCTCCTTTACATTAGGTCCCCCCTTCGTGTTAGGAGAACCTCTCTATATTGGGGTTCTCCCTTACACATTAACAGCCACCCTTCAAATCTGGACCCCCACTTTCACATCAGAGCTCCTCCTTTACATTAATTTCCCCACTTTACAATAGAGCCCCACCTTTACTCAGCTCCCACCCCTTTTACATCAGAGTTACCCTTTTCCTTTAAATCAGATCCCTGCGCCCCCATACATCAGAGTTACCCCTTTCCTTTACATCAGAGCCCCCTCCACTTTACATAAGAGTTACTCCTTTACTTTAAATCAGATCCCTGTGCCACTATACATCAGTTACCCCTTTCGTTTGAATCAGATCCCTGTGCCCCCATACATCAGAGTTACCCCTTTCCTTTAAATAAGAGCCCCCTCCACTTTACATCAGAGTTACCCCTTTCCTTTGAATCAGATACCTCCACCCCTTTACATCAGTTACCCCTTTCTTTAAATCAGAGCCCCCTCCACTTCACATCAGAGTTACCCCTTTCCTTTCAATCAGATACCTGCGCCCCTATACATCAGAGTTACCCCTTTCCTTTTAAATCCGAGCCCCCTCCACTTTACGTCAGAGTTACCCCTTTTCTTTGAATCAGATACCTGCACCCCTTTACATCAGTTACCCCTTTCCTTTGAATCAGATACCTGCGCCCCTATACATCAGAGTTACCCCTTTCCTTTTAAATCAGAGCCCCCTCCACTTTACGTCAGAGTTACCCCTTTTCTTTGAATCAGATACCTGCACCCCTTTACATCAGTCACCCCTTTCCTTTAAATCAGAGCCCATACCCTATACATCAGGGTTACCCCGTTACATTTGAGCATCCTCCCATCCCTATATATCTTTAGGTATAAGCTCCCCAGACCTCTGTTAGTGCACCCAAGCAGTTCACCCACAAATGCCAGTGGTAGAGATCTCTTGCATTGCTGGACAAATGACATCACCTAATGAACAGCCAGAAATATGAAGGCAAAGGTGGAGGATCTGCTTCTTCTGTCCGGTGTAGAGCAGTAAGTGGCCAGACAGTGGTCATGAAAAGGGTCCCTGTGGAATAAGGGGCCCCATTCCAATATAGACCTCTGAAACCCCTTTTCTTACACCAGAGCCTGAAGACACAACAGGAACTGATAGAACATCTTTCAATGTGAGGATCCCCCTTTCTTCCCACAAAACACAGGAATAGATTTCCCTGAGGAATAATGATCCCTCTCCTGAAAACTAAAGGGTGGTTAAAGCAGAACTTTCAAAATCAAGAAGGTGCTTTTTTTTGCAGAAGGGATAGAATTTCTCACTTCTGGATTAAAATACCCTTATGTCCAATCTCAAGTTTTTAAATGCCCCCACCTGTCCCCATTTTGTGGTGGGTGCCACCATTGTCTTGATTTCGATCTTCAGTCATCCTCATTTACCAGGCCAATCAATGCTAACAAATTCATTGTAATTATTTTTTAAGCAATACACAGCCTTAGCTGATGGGGTTATTTTCCAATCTATCCGGAGTCAGGTTTAAATACAAATCACTTTTTTGTTTTAACAATTAAACTTCATACAAGCGACAAAACAAAGCGCCGTTTTTCTTTGGTGGATAAAACAGTTTTCTAGATCAGAAGTCGCACTTGTTCAAAAGGATTTCTTTCCCTTCGCCAGCAAATAGTCTGTGATTGTATCTTTGTGTCCTAATGGGGATAGAGAAAAGTATTTTATTCTCCTTTTATTTGTCAGCAAATTGAATTTACAAAGCCGAGGTTGTTGCAGCCACAGCGGGGAGGAGAAATCACTGTAGTACAATGGGGGAGAGACACTTTGCCAATGTCCACATACAGCATGCATTAAAAACAGCGCCTGCCCGCCCGCAGGACTACAGTGCAAATATCAATACCCCTTCCAAACGATGACAACAACAAAAAAAAATTACGCTTGCAGCTCTGTTCGCTCGCCCAGCACCGCAGCTTAGAACAATGTTTCTTTGAAGTTCAATAACAAGGTAAATGACCCAAATGTTAAGAAAATCACATGGCTGCGGAAAGGTTAGCAAAGTTGGCGATGGGGATCATTTTTGAAGAACTGAGCTTTTTCAGAGATGTAAAGCTCGTCTTGACGTGGAAACTCCAGGGTGCTAAAAATTAATTAAAACGTCTTTTAAGAGGAAGTTTGGCGGAGGAAGGCTGACGCGTTTGACCAGCAGGTTGCTAGACGTTTTCTGGGGAATTATACAATTCCGGTACTTGTAGGGCAAAACGGCTGCTGTGGGGAACCGCTAATAAGGAAAATTGTTTACGTCTACCGGATACATTTGTAACAGATGGAGGGAAAAGTCTGTAGTAAATGTGTGTAAAGGAAATGCATAGTCGTTCCATATTTCCAAAGCATACAAATGAGATCTTCCTAATAAATAATAATATCTATCAGGATGTTGCAGAGTATATGTATAGCACATTTTAATTTAGGATAGAGTGGGAAAGGGTTAGCTTTGGGAGGAGTAAGGCTGCCTAGGTTTTGTAAATCTTGTTGAAAATTTGAAGACGTTTCACTACGGCCCCACTGCATTCTGGGGGGGGGGTCACAATCAATTCTGCCCATTTGTAGGCCTAATTGTCTTTTATTATGAATCAAAAGGCGTGAGAAACCGGGTACTACCATGGAGGAAATTAATCGTGTTGGTTGAATATCTCACTGTTTGATCTGACAGCTATTCGATTGAATAGTGAGATATTGTTTGAGTGATCGAATGCCGAATTTGAACACCATTGAAGTGAATGGTGGGGGAATTCAAGTTATTTTTAGGGACTATTAAGGGCTGCAAAAGCAATCAGATTACTCTTGCAGCCCTTTACTAGTTGTATGTGTTCTTGGATAGAGTTTTTCTATCCAAGAACACAGGGCACTAGATGTGATGAATAGGGAAACTTGTCCCCTTCAACCTCTAGTGCTCGGGGATTACCTGCAGTCACAGCTGTGACTGTAAAGTTCCCACGGTCATGTGACCGTGGGAACTGAACTGCAGATGAACTCTGCAGTTCCACTATGGTCCCCGGGGCACTACAGGTTAATTACCCTTTAGTGCCCCCAGGGATCGCACACTCTTCTTAATGATTGCAGACTCGACTGCAATCATTGAGAAGATGCCCCGCAAGTATCTCTTACCCTGTAAAACGCGCAGTAATATTATGATACATTTGTTACATTTTTCTCTCAGTCGATAAAAGAAAAATGTAACAAATGTATCATAATATTACTGTGCTGGAAATTGTGTTACAGAGTAAGAGATATCATGTCATTGTAGGATAACCCGTTATAAATTAGTTACATAAACACAAACACTTTTTTTACATTTTTTTTATCTAAATCTTTACCATCAAATCTCGTTTTTTTTGGGTCGGGTCTACCCGAATTTGAACAGCCATTTTCGTGTCGAATATAAGGACAACACGAATTCGAACGCCAACACTAGAAATGAACCAACGCCAGAAAATATCAGATCCAACTGGGTTATCCCTTCCTTGACATTATTGGCTCTTGAGCTGGTGGGGGCAGGAATTGGATAGGGCGTAATTATTATTTATGGTTGCAGCAACCCTGAACCAGATCACTAAATCAAATCCCTGCCAATGTATTTTATTGCTCTCTGTATCCTATTTGGAATGGCTTTCATCTGTTTTATGTTTCAGTGACTTAATAGCTAGTGAGAAGAAAGTGAGAATAAAACTCTTCGCCTCTAAGACAATTGGAATTGTACTGTTCTGATGACAATTCAAAATGTAGTATTCTCCCCAAAGGATGATTTACCTTCACCTCATTTTTTTTTTTGCTGGGCAGCATGGTGGCTCAGGGGTTAGCACTCCAGCCTTTGCAGCGCTAGATCCCAGGTTCGATCCCCAGCCCGGACATTATCTGCATGGAGTTTGCAGGTTCTCCCCATGTCTGCGTGTGTTTCCTCCGGGTACTCCGGTTTCCTCCCACATCCCAAAAACATGCAGTTAGGTTAATTGGCTTCTCCCTAACAATTGACCTTAGACTACATTAAACACATATGACTATGGTAGGGACATTAGATTGTGAGCTTCTTTGAGGGACAGTTAGTGACATGACTATGGACTTTGTGCATAATATGATGGCGCTATATAAATACTGTATAATAATAATTGAAACATTTTCGATATCCCATCACTATGTAGATCAGAGACAATGGTTGCCAGAATAAATGTCATTATTTACCTCTAGCATATTATGCAGTTCTATACAAAGTCCATAATCATGTCACTAACTGTCCCTCAAAGGAGCTGACAATCTAATGTCTTTATCATTGTCATATGTCATTAACACAGTCTAAGGCCAATTTTTGGAGTAAGCCAAATAAACCCACAGCATGATTTTGGGAACCAGAGTGGCTGTAGGAACCTCACACAAACACGAGGAGAACATACAAACTTCATGATGGTGCCCTGGCCATGCTTGGAATCTGGGACCCAATACTGCAATGGCCAGAGTACAATCAACTGAGCCCCTATAAGGAAATCTCTTTACTTTAACCTCTATAAGTGTGAAGACACATTGGGGAACAATAAAAAAGTTGTATGTGGGAACGGTTTTACCAACAATTAATAAATGGATTTGGACTACTAGTTTATGGATTTGAGGTTTAGACGTCGCTTTAGACCAGGGGTCTTAAACTCCTGTCTTCAAGGGCCACGTACAGGCTAGAATTGACATAAACAGAATCAGTATTGACATGACTATTTAAACGTGTCCAAAATATGGTCCTCAAGGGTAGGAGCTGAGGACCATTGGAGATTTTCCACAGGACCAAGCACCTGGGAGAACAACCAACAAACAGCCAAGGAGGAGCACCATACCACCAGATGGGCCAGAGGTTCATAATGATACCAACCCTTTCAATGACTCCCCAAAGACCCCATAACTCACCAAACCACCATGACCATTAAACAATCACCCCTTGGCATTCTCATGCTAAAGTTCAATGAAGCTACTTGGGTTATCTTCTTTCTGCAAGCTTTCTACAATGACCTCTATGGCTCTCTCCTACCAATCTGACTTTCAACCACAAATGAGTTGGGGCCTCACACTTGGTTGCCATGTTACATCTTAACCCATTTTATTTTCAGATTCCTAGATTTTTTTGTCTTTGTATCTTATATTATAGCAATGGTCCCCTACCTTTTACACGTTGCTGACCACTAAATGCATGGACTCCGGACCGCGCATACGCGGTGAGCCATGTGTCACTCAAAGGAGAAGAAACTTCCCCCCAGAGTGAGGTAATGATGCTAGAACCTGACCACTCTCCCATCGCAGGTCTGAGCCTCCGATGGGAGAGTGGGCGGTTTGTGTCCAGAGACACATCCGGCCCACCACCTTGAGCCTGCAAAAGCACCAGAGACATGGTCTGCTGCTCTGGTCGGTGTGCCCCCCCAAGCGGAGTCCTTCTCTTGACCCCGCTGGTAGGTTATGACACACCTGTCAGATGGCCGCGGGTATGGGACCTCTGATCTATAGAGCCAATAGTTAGGTAGAGTCAGAAGTAAGTAAACTTATTATAACTAGTATTTTTTTATATCATGTCACTAGCTTGTTGGCCTTTTTGTACTAGAATTTCTCTGCTGAGATGGTGATTTCAGTTACAAAATTACAAAAACCCATAGAGTTTCCTTGCACACTTCGGAAGTTTATTGACCAACTTCTCCTTTTGTTGTGGAAATCAGGACATTTTGTCTAAAGCAGGTGGCATAGTTTGCAGTCACGCCAAGGAATCTGTAATTGTCTCCTGCAGCTCTCCAGTCTTCTATAACTCCACAGACAGATGGTGGAGTTTGCTGGAGGTTATTGCAGCGTGCTTGCTGTACCTTGGCCTGGCAGCTGGATTATACCAACGACAACAGCTTAAAGTCAAGCAAACAGAAATTGATAGATTTACTATTAGTTAAACGCACACACCAAGGCGCGACGTGGCCAGACTGATATTTTAATAACCTTTCTCCATGGGGAAAGCTGGATTAACATGTCACGATTCTACGTGATACCTTTTCATCCATTGTCAGCGGAGACAGAGCGCACAAAACTGAGAGGTGTGCGACGTCAACTGCGGATGAAAAAAAGAAAAAAAGAAAAGGTTAATTGTGGGGTTAATTAACAGATTGCAATCACAGGCAAGCAATGTTCCTCAAACATTTGCAAAGTTTCGGAAAATAATTATTTAGTCAGATCATCAAGGCACAGCTCGTGTAGCATGAATGCCACTCTGACCCCATCGCATGGCATCATCTGCAAAATCAATTATTTGTGTTCGGTGTCTTTGTTGAATTTTATTTTAACATTGTTTAAAGAACCACTGGACTGCGGCTGAGAAAATATGAAAGCAAGTCCATGTACAATTTAATTAAAGCTGAACTGCAGCCAACTGGCTAAATGCAAATATGAAATTTGTATGGGGGAAATGCTTTACCTGGTAAAATTGGTTGCTTTTCTGTCCATCCAGCCCTGAGATGTGGAAAGTTCTGTTTGGGCGGACAGGAGACCTGAGGTTTCTCTAATGCAGTTACTTTTTACTAAAAGGTCTTGCCCCCCCCCCCTTGACTTTAAGCTGTTGTCGTTGGTATAATCCAGCTGCCAGGCCAAGGTACAGCAAGCACGCTGCAATAACCTCCAGCAAACTCCACCATCTGTCTGTGGAGTTATAGAAGACTGGAGAGCTGCAGGAGACAATTACAGATTCCATGGCGTGACTGCAAACTATGCCACCTGCTTTAGACAAAAATGTCCCGATTTCCACAACAAAAGGAGAAGTTGGTCAATAAACTTCCGAAGTGTGCAAGGAAACTCTATGGGTTTTTGTAATTTTGTAACTGAAATCACCATCTCAGCAGAGAAATTCTAGTACAAAAAGGCCAACAAGCTAGTGACATGATATGGACTTTGTAAACTGCTGCGTAATATGTCAGAATTATATAAATACTAGTTATCATAAATTCACTTACTTCTGACTCTACCTAACTATTGGCTCTATAGATCAGAGGTCCCATACCCGTGGCCATCTGACAGGTGTGCCATAACCTACCTGCGGGGTCAAGAGAAGGACTCCGCTTGGGGGGACACACCGACCAGAGCGGCAGACCATGTCTCTGGTGCTTTTGCAGACTCAAGGTGGTGGGCCGGATGTGTCTCTGGACACAAACCGCCCACTCTCCCATCGGAGGCTCAGACCTGCGATGGGAGAGTGGTCAGGTTCTAGCATCATTACCTCACTCTGGGGGGAAGTTTCTTCTCCTTTGAGTGACACATGGCTCACCGCGTATGCGCGGTCCGGAGTCCATGCATTTAGTGGTCACCAACGTGTAAAAGGTAGGGGACCATTGCTATAATATAGGATACAAAGACAAAAATATCTAGGAATCTGAAAATAAAAATTGGTTAAGATGTAACATGGCAACCAAGTGTGAGGCCCCAGCTCATTGGTGGTTGACAGTCAGATTGGTAGGAGAGCCCTAGAGGTCATTGTAGAAAGCTTGCAGAAAGAAGATGACCCAAGTAGCTTCATTGAACTTTAGCATGAGAATTCCAAGGGGTGATTGTTTAATGGTCATGGTGGTTTGGTGAGTTATGGGGTCTTTGGAGAGACATTGAAAGGGTTAGGATTTTTATGAACCTCTGGCCCATCTGGTGGTATGGTGCTCCTCCTTGGCTGTTTGTTGGTAGTTTTCCCAGGTGCCTGTAGAAGATCTCCAATGTGCAAATTGGGAGCTCTTCTTAAATCTCCAGGGTGCACCTGAAGACCAAGATTTATCATCATAACTGCTCTATGTTCTTGGACACTCAAAGGCCCCGTACCACTAACCCATGCCAATGGCTATTTGTGTTGGGACAATTAGTTGTTTCTTTTTGGTAAATGGTAAAAGTTTTGGTGATAGACTTGAATGACCAACCTTAGTTATTAAGGAACCAAATAATGTTCCTTTTTTATATAAATAAAGACTGATAAATGTTGTTTTAAAGGTTCCATGTTTGATGACTTAAATTGGCCAAGGATGGAGATCACCCAAACTCTAAAATGTTTGCGTTGCTCAATCACTAACATAGTACAACTCTCTACTGCTGTTGTTGGTATAAAAGGCTGCAATTAAAACCTAAATCCAACAGTCCTTGTTATTATTTGTGGTTACAAAATATGGAAGGACCCACATTGAGGAATCCCATAACCATCACAGCTCCATAAAGCAATATCTGATATCCCCATACAACTATGAGAGTGTCCACCACATTTTATTTAATTTTAGGTCTCTGTTCCTTTAAGAAGTAACCAAGTCAACGCGCGGAAATTTGCCTCTTGTGAAAACACGGATCTGCGGCTTTATGGCAGAAGGCTTAATTCCCAGTTCTCCCAGCATGCACCACTCCAGGATAATCCTATTAAATCACAATTTATGCTCCAAATGTTTACAATAGCGACAATTGCAGATGTTACAAGCATTTGACACAATAAGCATCAGGCAGAAAATACATGCAGGGATTGCTATATTAGAAGGGCTGTTATTAATCCAGATTTTCACATATTAAAAAGAGCAATTATATAATTCTAGTAGCGGGAAGACTCGGAAGTCATTTTAGCCTTCGCTGCTTTTGTTGTTGTTGTTGTTGCAGACAGGACATATGGCAGCTGTAATCATTGACCTGTTTAGAATGTACATGATGCAGATATGTCATCCTTGCTTTAGGGCCAAGAGCTGGGAGAAGTATGTTTCTATTGGTCATTGAGGCTGTCCATCATATTAAGGGACTGATAGGCTGAAGGGAGGGGCTAAGCTTGACTTTTACAGCAAAGTCACTAAAAGACCAATAGAGAGGCAGAAACTTCTGAATGAGTGGGACTAGTTCAGAAAAAATAGAGAATTGCATTCGAATTTTGCTGCCTATTTCTCTGGTTCTGAAGTTTTCATTGCAAGTAATCCGTGATTATATTTTTTAGCGAGTGATATGCATAAATTGCTCAGGTTCATGGTGTGTTTTTAGGAATTTTGCTGATAAGTGCTGGAATTTTACTACTATATTTTTAACTATATGTAAAACCAAAAAAGTCAACCATGGGTTTCATGCTCCAATAAACTTGATAATGCTTTAATAAACATCATTAACAAAAATCTATACACTTTTGGCTATTGTATATCAGTCATATGCGGCTTTTCTGCCTGTCCCGTTCTTGTGTGCAGAAGATGTGTGTGCCTTGCACATAGGTGGGCCAATGAACCATCTAATACAAAATTGAGGTTCTAGGGGTTCCCTAAAAAAACTGGGACTTTTCAGACCAATAGGTGCAAATTTTAACAATTAAATATCAAAACCATACTTTATAACTTTATTAAATACCATTGAAAACATTACCATAAAAAGAACCTAAAAATGTAAAACAAACACTGCAAGAAAATTCCTGTCCGGGTTACCCAATCAAAGGGGTAGATCCTGTTGAATTGACAAGGATAAATCTGCTTCTTCAGGAACAGAGACAGGGGCATCTGGGGTTTGTAGCCCATGCGGCCCCACCCATAGGGTGAGAGCAGGCGAGGACAGCAGCTTTTAGAATGTATCTCAGTTGGTATTGTTTTAAATTATCATTCACAGTTCTCAATAGTATGATCCATATTGTCTATCTTCTTATTTGGTCTCATTTTTTAACATGTTTCCATTCAAGATCACCAAATATTCATAGCAAAAGCTTTACAACTCATGCTTCCTTCCACTTTAAGCTTTAATGTTTCCCTTACAAAATAATGGTCTTCATCCACTTGCTGTCAACGCGTTCCTGCAAACGGCATCTTCACATGGGAGCCTCCCTATGGGTGGGGCCGCATGTGATACAAACCCCAGATATCCCTGTTGCTTTTCCTGAAGAAGCGGATTTATCCGTGAAACGCGTTGATTGAACAGGGTGTACCCCTTTGATTGGGTAACCCGGACAGGAATTTTCTTGCAGTATTTGTTGCACATTTTTAGGTTCTTTTTATGTTAATGTTTTAATGGTATTTAATAAAGTTATTGTTTTTGATATTTTTTTGTTAAAATTTGCACTTATTGGCCTGAAAAGTCACAGTTTTTGAGGTAACCCCTCAGACCTCTATTTTCTTTTTATCTGTGTTATTAAAGCAAGGACAACTAGCCAGGGTAGAGGCGGCAGGTGGGGCATGTTTGCATGTCCTGGGACAGATAGAAAATATGCTTTTTGTCAGTTTCAATAAAGGCTTAGAGGGGGTTTAGCAGCAAGGACAAAAGTGGAACCGAGGGGAACATTTTCTTATGTGTTAAATAGGGCTGGATGGGGGGTGGTAGGATGTGTCTGCAGGATGGGACAGAAAGGACGTACATATCTAATGAAAGAAGACTTGGTTGGGGGGCATCAGGGAGGGCATGTCTCCATTGCCGGAGGGTGGAACAATGGGGAATTACTTTCCACATTTGTGTCAATGCAGAAGGGCTGACGGGAAAATGGAGGCATGGAGGTGTACATTGCCTGAGGGTGGGACAGTGGTGAAAAAAAGTCTTCTGCCTATCAAAGAAGCAAGATTGGGCAGGGGTGTGGCATTAGGGAGGGCATATCTACAGCAGGAAAATAGGCTCCCTGTCTGTGTCAAGGAAGCAAGGCTCTGCAGGGGAGTGGCAGCAAACCTGACTATAGGCATCATTCAGAAAGCTAAGGGGCACAAACTGACTGCTCCATTATGGATCTGCTTCCATGTTTGGCTGCAGGAAGGCGCCTTGCTGGATCACTCATGTTGATTATTGCAAATACGTCAATCAGGTTAAATGATTCCCTACACTCAGCATTAATAAATTTGAAAGTTTGCATATACTTTATAAATTTTCACAGAACTCCCAGTCATTCCTATTGATTTTGCACCTTTTTTCTATCTATAGCAATAATTCTTCGGATCCCCAATTCCACAAATCAAACCCTAGAAAGTAATGGCAATCTGTAAATTTGGATATAAGTCGCGACGCTCCTTTTGCCATTTATTTTCCTGTTCCATTCATTTCAAAGATGATTTACATTTCTTATCTGGCTTCCTCTTCAAACATTTACAATAACCACCAGCATTTTTTCTTCTCGTCAGAAATCTCGCTGTGGGATGTCTGCCATTTTTCCTTCACGTCTGCTTTGTCAGCGTTTATTAAATGTGCGAGCGCCCTGATGTAATTTCCAGTCTAAAGCAGAGCTGCGACGCTGCGACTCTGATTTAATAAGTTATTGTGTCTCATTTTTCTTAAGCTTCACATTCTGAATTTGTAGAATTTATTTGTGTAAAATTAAATGGAAAGTTTAGGCATTGGCTGTGATAGGAATTCTGGAATTTGAGATTTATTTATTTATTGGGGGCGGGTAAGCCTGACTTTCTTTTAAAGGTAGCCGCGGCATCATTGCATGCTGCAATTTGTAGAAAGCAAACGCACAGGATGGGGGTGGGGGAGACATGATACCAATGGTCGCCATATTTGCCTCGCTGATCTCACCCAGAAAAACTAAGAATAACTTTTTGATTTTATTTTTTGAAGAAAATACATGGTAACAGATAACACATGGCATGGAAGTTGATGACAATGATAATGCTTGGGGTTTTGATTCTTCTTTACTCTACCCAAAAAAAAAAATAAGTAACCAATAGGATGTTAGCCTCAAATTACCCTCTTGCCATCTAGAGACCAGAAGTGGGTAAGAATCTGCAATAAAAAAAATGAAGTTTTCCAAAATCCCTGCAGTGTATAAAGCTGAACTTGAGGGGTTTTTCTTTTTCTTCTCGAAATTCTAATAGCATCTGTGACGGTTTTAATGTCGGAAAACAGAACGCTTGAACTCTCTGTATATCCGCAGTAGGTGCCTGTAGCAGCCAGGTAATATTACATAAGGTTGGAGATTTCTGTATCAGAAAAAGTAATCCTGTAAAAATGTGCATGTAAAGAGCAGGGAGCGCTCCGGGCTTAAGTGACTTTATAGCAAATAAAGAAGAATGAGCACACAGCTGGCGTAGACGTCTAATGGAAGGAATCCTGTAGGGTTTTGTCTTTCCAGGTGTGCTGGAATTGGTTAACCTCCATAATTAAAATGTTTCTGCAGTGGTTATACAGGTGCACTGGTCTACTTTTAGTTAAGTTTAGATGGGTGGTGAGGTTGTGGTGCTTTTATGGAATACTCATGTCCAGGAACCATGTCCATGGTCAAGGTGCTATAGGTAGCGTCTCACTCATGGCCATCCATAGGGATATAAAGGAGGCGGTGGTGGAAGGTTGAGTATTACTGGCAGTCATATGTTGAAATGTTGGTTGATTAGGATGTGGCATTGCTGTTGGGGCTTCCAAGTAGCTGCCCAGTGTTTGTTTCCACCACCCATTTGAACCTAGCTGGTGAGGTTGCAGTGTGCTTACTACTTGCTCACACCCAGAACTCCTCCACTCATACCACCCACCTACGAGTCGTGACCTGGACCATGATCTCATCCATGGCCACCCATAGAGAATGAATGGGCATGGTAGTGACTGGCTAGGGGCCTCCTGTCATATGTTCAAATACTGATTTAATAAGAACCGACATAGTGGTTGGGGCTCACCCAGTGCCTGGCAAGGTACCAGCCAGCAAGATTCACCTGGAAACCGGTTCCCACCTCCCATCTTACCCTATATGTAGGAAACCAAACCAAAACTTTTGATCTATTGCATGATTGAACAACAACTGAACATTGTAAGTACGGCTTTGAACATTACATATTGGATTGCACCCATGTGCTTAAGTTCAGCTTTTTGCATCAACAGGAAATTGTGCCTAATAATTTGTCCACGGGGTGTAGATAAATCTTTAGTGGTCTACCATGCACCCTGTCTATAGTCATCATTTCCATGGCTCATTCCAAGTCATCTGTCCTCTATTCATTACAGAAATATGAGTTTTGTTCTTTTAATCCAAATTGCAATTTTATCTGAGTCATTGGACAGTTTAATGTTATTTTAACAGCACTCTGAGTGCTTAACGCTATATTAGTCCTGAATTGTTTTCTAAGTGGACGAGCAATGTGCCTTAAAGCCCCCCAAGAGACGCACTCAACGATAAATATTTAACTTCATTTTCCCGGGGTCACATGACAACTCTTCATAAATGATTCCAACATGTTTGTCAAGAGAGGGGAATTGTATGAATGTTTTATAATAGAAATAAAGGCCATGGAAGTCTGCTATTAATATCTTATAATGAAGGGCGTCCTATTAACGGTGTACAGACAGAGCTGTGATTTTTTTTCTTTTTGACAGCCAATTTGTGAATCTGATTAAAATTAAAGATGAATATCCAAATGTTTGGAGATGGCGGGGTGTGGTCACATGACATGTCAGGCTTGCAGAATGGCCATAAAATTCTTAGATATTCGGGGATAAAATATCCATTGGGTCTGATTGATAAAAGCTCTCAAAGTCTGGAAAGGATAGACGGTCATGGGAAAACCAGGGTCACCTAGCGAACTTAGAATGAATCTGGACCAGGATAGAAAACTTTTGTCAACTAATAGCATAACAATCTGTTCCAGGTTTGTGGGAGGTTCTCCCAGGATGGTCTATATTTTCCAGTCTTGGAGAACTTTATTAAATCAGGCCCTATGTCAATAACTATCTTTCGGAGGGGGGGGGGTTCCCAACCACTGGACTGCTTTAACAAAACTAAAGCCCAACTCCCGCCAAATCTTTTTTGGCACACACAAATTATTAAAAGTCTATACTGGGGAGATTTCCCTTGAAACGATGTTGCATAAACAGGAAATTGTGAAAAATCTTGTCAATGGAGCCCAAAATGGCAAGATTGGAAGTGATGAGAAACATCCGAAAGGAGTCTATAAATAAAATTGGGCCATCTTCTTATAGTGATGTCCATTTCCTTCTTTTTTCTACTGGTGACAAAGGACAAGTAATTTCAATAGTGTTGCTGGAGTTTTCCTTGGCTCGGTTCTAGGGCTGAACTGGTCCAACATTTTTGGATTGTCAGAGGTTGCAGGAAGAGGTTGCATTATTAAAGAACCTCCAGAGGTTGCTGGGGGTTCCTTAAATAATGAGCAATTCGTATATCTCAAGTCAGTTTAACCGACATCAATGTAAGGGTGACAGCCTACTCCAAGGCCAGCTATGTAAAAATAATTCATCCCACTGACCCTTTAGAAGGGGTTCCCTGAAGATATGAAAAACATTTCAAGGGTTCCGCAATGTTAAAAATGCTGAGAAACACTTCTCTAGGGGGTTTTTCTGGTCTTCGAAGAGTAACTAGAGCAGCCAAATGTACCAAATTTGGGAGACCAACAAACCCAAGGAACATGGTGCACAGAAAATGTGTACAGCAGTGGAAAGGGGGCATTTTATGCAGCTTATAAAATTAGTTGTACGATATTAGTGTTTCATTTTAAGTCCACCAATCTGCATGCAATATTTTCTGATCCTGCCAAAATATCAAGTTCAAGGACCTCTCTTTTTTTTCAAAAGACTGCACAGTACTTGAAGTTACAATACGGGAATCCTTTGTCCTTAGGTATTTACCCTGATAATGCATTGCTTTAATAAAATGATTTATGTGGTTGCAAAAAAAGCAAAAACTCCATTGCTTTGAAATGTTTTTTTCTCAATATATGCAGAACAGAAGCAGCTAAGAATCTGCATTAATTTATTGCATGTGAGCAGATCCGAAAGAATGCATTTTGCATTAAAATCTAAAAGAAAATAGTGCACGCTGATTCGCAAGCAATGAACTCTTGGCTTGCTTTATTAACCATTGATAGGATGAGATTCCCCACTCCGATCTCTGTAATGCAGTGATATTGGGAGCTGGTGAACACAAGTCAATTTACTGAGAAGTGTCTCTAGATAGATTTGGTGTGAACTGTGCACTTGCCACCACGGCCATCCTCAGTCACGAATGTCAGCTGTGTTTCTCTTGGGGTCAGAATTTCCTGTAAATATAACTTGACTTGGAATGAAGGTGAGAACTCTTGAGTCCATTAGGAGCTGACGGCACGATCTATTATGTATTGGATGTGTCAAACTCTAAAACCATCACCTCCAATGCAAGCTTATGTCTTCAGTTCGGGGATTTATTTTAGGTTTAAAAATAAAATACAACTCTGTAAATTTTGCGCTGACAAAACCGCTGCTGTGTCTCCAACCTGGGTTTGTTAGGTTTTGGCCTTGCTGAAGCGCCGATAGAAAATAATTTCTAGGGACATGTGTCACCATGGAATATGTGCCTAGTGGACTTATAAACACCATGCTACCAAAATGAATCTTAACTTTCTCTTATTGTGGGCACTCACTTGGCTAAGATGACCAAACTCTTTGCTAAAATCAATCCAAAGCTCTTTTCAGCAAATTATAGCGATTCATTTTCCATAATTTGATTTATGGGACCAGTTTTTTTAAAGCTCTCCAAGACTGGAAAGCTTATACTGTCATGGATGAACCTGGGTGACCCAACAACCTTGGAATGGATTTCTTCAAAATCATTGCTATTAACTGGCAAATGTTTTCAATCCTGGACCAGATCTATTCTAGGTTTTCTGGATTACCCAGGTTCTCCAATGATAGTTTATCTTCTCCAGTCTTGGAGAGCTTTATTAAATTAGACCCCATACATCAAAATGATGGGATATTACATGCTGAAACTAAGAGTTTTGGTTTGATTTTAGCAAAGGTTTGGTTATTTTAGCCAAATTGGTATTAGTTAGGTGAAAAGGTATTTGAGTGTTAGGAAGATACCATTCAACCATCTTGAACTTGCTGGTTTATAAAAAACAAAAATCTTCATTAGCTGAAAACATGATGATAGATATTGAGGAGTAGACAAACCTTGAGCCGGGACAAAAAGTATTCATAATACTGAACTTGATGGGTTTTGTCACCACGAGTCTTTGAATATACATGGACATGGTCTTCCAAGTGGTTTTATGGATGCCATAACTATCACCATGAACTGTGAAAAACCTGAAATGTGTTGGCTGTATCCATATCTTGCATCAAGTCCTTTGGTTTACAGCCATTGACCATCCTTTGGTTTCTTTGGTTCTTCAATGGAGGTGCTCCTCAGAATACACTCAGAACCTGCCAACTACAGAGGCACCACTTGGCCCAATACCTCACGTCCCAACCACCATTTATCAGTTGAGTTATGGCAACCCAGTGCCTTCCTTATTGCAAGTCCTATACAGTCTTCATCTAACATATACAACACATTTTCATGACATTCTGCAGCAATATACAGAAAATGTCAAATAGGAAGGAACAGGCAATATCGGTATATTGGGTTTTGAACTTAGAAGAACCCCGAAGATGGTCAAATAGCAATCAAAACACTGAAGTTGAAGTGTTTAGTTGCCACCATGAGTTTGTCACAAAGAATCTTTGAAAATACTTAGGTTGCGTGGTGGCGACAAATTTTACCATGAGCTGTGAAAAAGAGGGCAACCTAGTCACGTATTGGCTGTACCTATGTCTTTAAACAAATCCTTTGGTTTATGACCATTGTTATATGCCAACCAATAATAATTAAAAAACACAAGGGGACAACATTTAAAGCAATGTGTGGTCACCCATGGAAGCCAATCAAAGCTTCTATATTTCAGGTATTAGGTTATAGCACCATTACTTTACACAAAAATCCTACCAGTTTTCCCAAAAACGCATTTTCTCCAATGTCGGAGACTGAACCAACCAGCTCAGAGGAGTGAAAAATAGTGAAATAAAATAGCTGTTAATATTTCATCATAAAAACAAAGTTATGGAGAGTCAAGTAAGCAATGAACTTATGGAAATTGCGGTCTCAGTGTAGGTGGTTTTATGGGTTGGTGTTCCCGAAACTGACAGTTTATTGCAGTGACACATTCTGTCTGCTTCTCATTGTCATGTCATATTGAATTAGACTCGATCCTACCCAGACACAGCCCGCAGCCTGACGCTCATATCTGGACTGACACAAGAGCGCTGAAAAGTCATCTTACGTTTAACAGTTAAAGAGCCGTTTTCATCAGATTGTCAAAGCAAAAGAGAATAATGAATCCCTGACAATTTGTGATTCACCCACTTGTTGGGGGACTAGAAGTTCCAGCATGCCATTGGAGCTCTACTATTTACAAAGTAAATTATTTCATTGGCTTACCATTAAATTTTTAAAATTAACGCTCTACTGGGGCACCACCATTTGTGATTTAGTTCAGCTGATTGTTACTCTGACTTCTATAAAATTGGCTATACATTGGGCTCCTCTAGGGTGGAGGCTGATGTAAACATTTTGTTTTCTTGTTGCTTAGCTTTTCTGGTGATAACCTGGCTTTTTGCAGGGTGACCAGACTGTGACGTTCACCAAGGCAGAAACTGATGTGGTGCATTCCTATTGCTCTACTTTCCTCCAATTGTGAGCTCCTCTGGGGTGGAGACTGATGTGCAATAATTTGTTTTCCTGTTGCTTTGGTTTCCCTCTGCTGGTGGTAAACCACCACTGCAACCTTCACCAAAGCAGAAACTCGTTTGAAAGTTTCTTGTGTAGTTCTATCCTGTTGTTCTACTAAGTAAAGAGATTCCAGTTAGGGTGATTGGACTATAAGTTCCTCAGGGGCAGGGACTGATATGATAGGCTGTGCAAATTTTTATTCTGCAAATCCCTTAGCTGACAATGGCTCAGTACAACTGAAAATAACTATATCCACCTTTCTTTTGCCTATTTCTTTGTTATTTTTTTGCTTTTCTTTAGAAGAAAATCTTTTTTTTCTTGCACAGTATTAGATTTTTCTTCCCTGAGCTGACAGACACCATATATCGAATGACAATTTTTCTTAGTAGCATCAACACTTCGGCGTTGAGATAAGAAGATTCCTCTTGTCCTTGCATTCTGAAAGAGCCAATAGTATTGATTGATTCTAAGTGTCAGAACACAATACAGCTTGTGTCCTGGACACAGGCAATTTCATTCAGCTTATACAGAGGAACTACGACTTCCTAATTATATAACATGTCAACTAAAGGAACTGCAAGGCTTTTAGGTCATTATTTTTTAAATATAATTACATGTACTTACCTGCTTCTGTTCTGTAGATTGGGCATGTAAGTGTTTTTACTGCAAGCAAATGCTAAGCAGAAATGTTTGCTTTAGTTATAGTTACTGGGTCTGCCGAAATGATGAAGCCAAAAACGAATTCCCATTGAAGAGATTACCTATTAAATGCTCTGTGCATACTTCTGGAAAAAGAAGCGAGCCAGTATCATGCAATCATCTGAGAAATCTCATCTACAAATGGAAAATAAATATAGTTGCAAATAGGAGAAAAGTTGACTTGAAAATAATTAAAGCTGGCTGCAAAAGCTGAAGATAAGTCAGCAAACACATGAAAATAATAATAATAATAATAATAGCTACCGCCATACAGACTGCGCATTTTACATTCTTTATATATATGATCCAGACAGCAGACTGTCCTCTGGATACACTGAGGAGCAGTAAGGTTGTCTGCGTGCAAACACGAAGGCTGCCAGATCTCCTAAATCACACCAAATGAATCGAATCGAGATAGGAGTCTGGATTCTCCCACATTACATATGCCGGGCTGTTCTCAGGAGCCAATCGGCCTGAAAATACACAAAGTGTGAAATGCGTGTGCAGTTATCTGTGGATATTTAAATATATTTATATTCTACCTGTCTTTATTTCGTATCTTACTTGTAAATATCCCTCCAGTCCCCATCATACTTAAATATATAATATTCAGATGAGAATGATCCCTGCTATACCTATAGATGTCTCTGCCCTTAATTGTCCTTACCTTACCTTTATGTGTTTATAGTACATACCTTATCTATGACTACAATCCTCATCATATCTAGAGAAGATACAATTATCATACCTATAGATGTCCCTACTCCCTACCTTACCTGTAAATGTCAAATGTCCCTACCACACCTATAAATTTATCTAATCCCTACTTGATGTAAAGCTGTCAGCAATCCCTACAGGTTTATGTAATCCCCACCTGATGTATAGGTGTCTGCAATCCCTACCATACTAAAAGGTTTATCTAATCCCTAGTGTTTGCAGTCCCTACCATACCTATAAAATGATCTTGTTTTTACCATACATGGTATGATATGGTGCTCATTCCTGATTAAGCTACAGAATTCCCATTCCTAAAATAACTAGAAATGTCTTCAATCATACCTTTAGATATCTCAAGGCTCACCTTACGGATATATCTCTTTAGTCCACTTATGTACATATATATGTATAGATAGATAATCCCTAATATAAATATAGATAAAGTCCCCAGCCTATTTATACGTGTCTATAGTCTCCATTCCAAACCTTACCTATGGATGTTTCTAGTCCATACCTCACCTTTAGAAATCTCTTGTTTCTATCTTTTCTATTGATATCTTCAGTCCCAGCACATCTACAGATGTCTCCAGTCCTTGGTTATCTATAGAAGTCCTTTACCCTACTTATAGGTGTCAGCAATCCATAACATATCTAGAGATGAACTTCCTACCCTAACTATCAGCGTCTTTCACCTTATCTTACATATAGCTGTCTCCATTCTCTACCTCACCTATGGATGTTTCTAGTCCCTACCTTAACTATAAATGTCTCCAGCTCCTATAATACCTATAGATATATATAGAAATATTCATTGAAATCCACATTTTATACCTATAAATGTCCCTAGTCCCTACCTTATATATAGAAGTCAATATTTCCTCCTTCTACCATCCATAGCCATAGTACCCATAGTAGCTTGGTCATTTAATGGCCCTAGAAGTTTTGAGAGTTTTAAAGGTATTTTTATTACTTTGGCTGGTTCAAACTTTATGGATGAGGAGTAGGGAATGGTGGCTGCCTAATTTCTAGCATGGCCATACTTAGTAGGCACAGGAATTATGTTGTTCATACAAACGCACTGCTTCATCTGCCACCAATACACCATACAGAAGGGCCATGTTAGCCCAACTCCGACCCCTATGCCACCTCTCTCCAGGGTTTGATTTCAACTTTATTGATGCAAGAACTAATAGCTAATACTGAATTAGCTTTTATTCCCATTTATGATCAAGTAATCCTACCATCATCAATTCCAATATTCATGTCTTTATCTATATGGCGAGGGTGGAAGAAGGTTGGGTCAGTTCTCTTGTTTTTGGATCAGAATATAGCTAACAGTAATAACAATTTTCTTCTGCTATAGTAAAAGCAACTTTAATTTAATTTCTTCATCTCTGTCTTTTTATTACAGGTGATGTCCTTTTCTGAATACTTTCCCCAAGCTGTTTTCTGCAAAGAATAAGGTATGTGAGGTTAGAATAAATTACTAAATATTGTATTACTATTATTGCTTTAAATGAGAGCTGAGTGCATTACTTCCTGGCTTATGGATAGATTTGTCTTTAACACCATAAAGCAGGATCACAGTGTTGTACAGAGATCAAAACAATCTGGGAGTAACATTTCTGTTTCAGACTCATGCAACTAAATTTTGTGTGGCTTTGGCAGCTTTTATTTCACTTATTCCCACATCTCCAAAAGACTTAAGGACACTCTTTGCACTTGGAGGGAAACAAATATTTTATCTTCATAGGAAGAAAGGGTTTGCTTCCAGTAAGAGCTATAAAACTCTTCAAAGGGTTGGAAGTATACATGGTTTATAAAAACATTGTACAGCTTTGCAACTGGAAGTATTTGTTCGTCATTGGGGTCTGGAATTATTTTTCACATTTAAGTTAGTTATTATGCTTTATTTGTGTATTCATTTTTAGTTGAGCATAATGGAGAAAATATCCAATATATGTCCCACCCCTGCTTATCACTAAGGATCCTCCCATGCAGAACTGCGTGCTGTTTTAACACTGCAGCTTAGAAAACTGAGACTGTTTTTTGGCACAGCATTGACTAGTTTGGGAAAACTTGTTCTTCAATGAGGGTTAAGACACACAAGATCTGATTGCCGGTAGCCTGGCACTGCGGTAATACAGCAAATGATTGACGAGAATTCTTAGCAGGAAGAATACAAGCAGACAGCAGGCAGCGCCCATTAGGTTAGGATTTTCCCAATCTTATACTAAGAGCTTAAAATGTTTATAAAATTTAATTGTCTCCTGGTAAGTCAAACTAATAATACCAAGCAGATCATCCCCTCTGAAAACTGAATGGGTATATTCGTTTTGTAAATGATTTATATTATTATTTATTATAATATTGTTATTATATATTATGATTAAATGATTAAAATTATTTGCAAAATTAGATTTTCCTTTGTAAATAGAGCGTGGAAAATGTATATACCTTATTTTTTACCCGGGGATCTCATCAGTAGGTTTCTGTGCATCTTTGTGCATTGAGAACAGATTATAGTTACACACTTTCCTCTTACACATTTTCACACTTTCCGCCAATAGGATGCTGTACACAGCTTTTATAAATGATCACAGCACCGTTCATTACTTCTCTTAGTTCTGATGTTAGTAGCAGGCTGGCTCTCGTTATGCAAATAGGTCAATTTCTCTATGGGTTTATCTGGGGATTTCTAGGCAGGTTGCAATTATATATACCTCCTTAGCAAACACCAATGTGTTGCCGAGCACTTTGTTTGAAAGAATCAAAATCCAATTTATTAAAAGGACAGACCAAGGACAACCAGGCTGGGTCTGGGTCTAGATCAGTGGTCCCCAACCTTTTCGAACCCATGGACCACTAAATTTACCGGCTCTAGACCACGCATGTGCAGGAAACCGAGTGTCACTAAAAGCCAAAGAAACTTGGGTGATGTCATGATGCCCTTCTCCTGACCCCAGCCAGAGCGGTGGACCACCGGTTGTTGACCGCTGGTCTAGATGATGCCAGGTGGGGTCTATCAAATTTGCAACATGAGAAGCCCACTATTGCCCTGTTTTATTAAAGCTCTCCAAGGCTGGAGAAGATACACTTTCATCAGTGAATGTGGGTGATCCAGCAAACCTGGAATGAATTCCTTAAAAGTCATTTGCTATTTCTTAGCAAATGTTTTCAATCCTGGACCAGATCCATTTCAGGTTTGCTGATGATAGTTTATCCTCACCAGCCTTTGAGAAGTTTAATAAATCAGTCTTAGTGAATCAGCATGCCATTTCACTCCAGCAGAGGAGCTGATCCAACTGTGCAAGACTGAAGACAACGTTGAAGTTTAGATTTAGGATTTGACCATTTTGCTAAAAAAAAAAAGTTCTGGAACTTTCCTGTGCACTCAGAATAGTTGAATGCGCTCAACCAAACACTGCAGAACTGTCATGGCCCCTGCGAGTTGGAAGTTTTTTACTTTTATAGCCATGTAAATGCAGATAAAACATTATGCATTGTCTGTCAAGCACAGCGGCTCAGCGACAGAATGGAAATGGATTTGCTGACAGCAATGTTCGCAGCTGTTTAAACGGATGTAATCTTCCCAAAACAGTGCATTGTTTATGAGGCCCATGGGTTCAATCTTCCGCCTGACTGGAGAGGGGGCTATTAACCGACATATTTGCGTTTAAGGACCTACGCAAGATTTACATAAGTCTTTCAATGCAATGAGCCATGCTGAAGTCATTTCATATCAAGGCTAATAATTTTCTTGTTTTATTCTTCTTTTTTTTCTTTTTTAATTGCCGTAAGACCGCAAACGAACGAACGATTCGGAAATGCCAGGTATAATTGGCGATAAGGCCTCTGCCAGCCTGTCAAAATAAGCGTAAATCATTTGTACTGCTGAGAGCGGAGAGGGGGAAATGACTGGCCTGGTATTTGAGAAGATGTTTACTGAGCGCCGATTATACCGGAAAAAGTTCATATATCATTGGGATACATTTTATGATATATACATATTATCATACATATTGATACAGAGCATCATTTATTATTTCTAGTGAATATTGTTACTAAAAGCAGCTTTTTTTCATGTACATTTTTTAATAATGTATCAAAACTTGGGATAGATATCGAGTTTACCCAAAGGGTCACTAGGAAAGTTTTTTTTTAACCAAGGTACCATGGACTCTAAATGTTCCTCCAGAGGTTGCAAGGGGTTCCTTGAGAAATTAGCAATTTGTGTGCCTGGGGTCATTTTAGGTGACACCCATTGGTCCGCAGTATAAGAGGCATTCTTCCCATCAACCACCATGCTAATGTACTGTGAGCTGTGGATATAGTAGCTATAGAAGGGGTTCCCCAAATATATAAGGGTTTCCTCACATTTAAAAGGTTGCTTTAGGGGTTTTCATAATGCAAAATTTGCAACCACTCTTCCCAGTCCCAAGAATTAAACTGAATTGGTTGCCAAACACCATTCCCAGTCAATGGTTTACCAGAAAACTGGCTATACTTGGGATTTCCAAAAGGTCATCCCCACCTTCTCATCAGTAATTTTGGTGACAATACCATTTTCAGAGGTTTTGCAATTTAGTTAAAGTGGAACCACCCAGCTGTCAAACTTTGCTGAGCAGTGCATGTGCAACACATCATTGGTTGCTGGGTAAACCAGGCAATACCGGCTTGCCTTGCATGTGCCAGGAAATATTGAACTCCCACGTGCCTGCGTGAGAATTAGACCATCACGGCACAGCCAATAATGTTGGCCAAAGATTGTAGGGAGGAAGTAAAGAATAAGGAACATGGAGGCACCCTGCAATGGAAAGAGGATAAAGAAGTAGCTCAGGTTTAGTTCCTTTTTATAGCCCAGCCTTTTTTTTTTCTTGCAAACTTCACAAAAACACATATTTTAGCCACCAGCCAGTAGGAATGCCATGGAGGTCATCAGACTTATTCTGGTGTCCCAAATTGAAGTCTCACCTTTATTATGTACGCTGTAATATCCAGTATTTATTATTATATATTAAAGGTTATGTTCTTGTTAAAGTAAAAACATATTTTAAGTTATTGGATTGTTTTATTTCCTGACAAGCCAATTATTCCTGGCAATTGGAGTTCAAAGCCTTCATGAATCAAACATAAGGTGATAAAATCTGACCTGTTCGGATTTAATCCAATGAATCTCTGTCAATGGTTGGCTTCCTGACTGCCGCTTTACTTTGGTCTGAACTATCAATTATTTGGGTCAACTCTTCACAGAAGCTAAAATGATACTCAGCAAGGCCAAGCTGTTACAATTGTGCATCCTGTAGGTTAGACCAGGTACTAAATGCCTGCGGAACCCTCCCCATTGATTGTGTGGCTCTACAATGAAGTTCCACGTAAAGTGTTGGTCAAATAATCCATTTTAACAATTAGGGACATTTTTTGGAGATTACGCTAATTTACCCTATGTAATGGATTTACATTGCTGACAGCAATTTAATTGCAAAGCCCTTTTGTCAGCAGAATTGCTGGAGGAAGGTGGCACCCATGGGAATAACCCAAGTTAGATTGAAAATGTTATCGTGTGACTTGTTGTCCCAATTTGGGGAAAAAGTATACAACTTGGAGTGTGGATATTTACAATAACGTAGACTGTATAGATCCAACAATTGGCTGTTATTTCTTTATTGTGCTTACTATTACAACTTTGTGTCACCATTGTAAAACAAAAAAATGAACCACACAAAGCTGTAAAATTAGGGATTTCTATCTTTCCCACATTGCACTCAAAACCACAGAAAATGTTCTGTTGACCTTTTCCCTTTTTTTTATTTGGTACAATGTTCCTCAGTTAATCCTTTTTCATCTTTGTGGTGCAAAACCGCCCATTCCTGGGTACAAAGCAAACTGCTGCTATGCTCCCAGAAGCTGCAAACTGCACTACGGATCAATGCATTTGTACCATGGTGCAGTGGCAATGTGTTTTCTCAAGATCAAAAAGAATGGCACAGCTAGAGGTAACCCAACCATGACTGCAATGCCATCACAACCTGTGCAGAAAATTGTTCCCAACTGGTCCTATTCAGTTCAATGGGAGCAACTGGGGTGCACCATTGAGCTGCAAGACAATGATCTATCACAAGACTAAAGTAGCCCTTGGTCTTCCCATGAAGATTTGGTACATTTGATGCTCCAAAAACAGGTACAAACCACCAAATGATGTTTGCATTCAAATTATCTGAAATCCAGAATTTTTAGCCAAAGAACTTAGGGAAATTCTAAAAATGTTCCCAGCAGGCCAAAAGTCAAGGTAAATATTTTGAACAGAGCCATGGATCATCGTAAAAAACTAACAGAAGTTCTAATCCTTCCCCTATCCGCCTATCCAAAACTAAATAAAAGTTTTTGCCTTGACCTTTTTTTTGAAAAAATGTCTATTTAAAAGCCATAAAACAATAAAAACAATGCAATGATACATTACAGTAACTAAGCAACAGCCAAAGCAATGTAACTCTCACCTATCATTGCTTGCAGCAGAAAACTGAATTACAAAGTATCCACTAAATTTAAGATAATTATTCCAGATGCAATATAAACTGATGATATTTGTCTCCAAGGCCGGGTTAATGTGTCACAAGTATATCAAATAGAGAATTATCATTGTGATATGATCTGTGCAAATTGTCATCTCTAGCAGTAAAGAAACGCGTTAGATAAAATGAAGCCTTGCTGTTTAATCAGTCATTGTGAAGCGTTTACATAATGGCGCAACTGCAGCCGAGAATTCAAGGTAGAATGGACATAAAATAGCCAGCCAAGGCACAGAAATGTATTATCTATTTGAGATGTCATTAATGCAGGAAATTGTCATGCTTCCCATTGCCACGGATTGAGTCACTGAGATGAAATGGATCAAGGCTAATCGTGTTAATACACACAGAGCAGATACCGGTATCAAACACGAGCAGCTTGCAATACAGAGAGGGTTAGCTTTAGATTTTAAAAGAGGCAATGCAGGTACAAATATACCACCATACACCCCCACCCTGTGCACTCCTGGAACACCTGGTAAAAAGTTTAGATTTAGGATGCAGATTTTATCATTTATTACCTTATTGGTGGAAAAAGTATAAAGTCTGCAGGCAGCTTTGATTTCAGATGATTTTGATATGGTTATTATTCTCTATTGGCGAGCTCAATACTTGACCAACCATGACCAACCAGGGTAATATAGCAAACTATTGTTAAAAAAGCATTCTATCCATCCACTAAAGATCAATGATTTTCTTGAGAATGCAATCTATTCATTCTGAGACTGGGGGCACCCTGAAGTATGCAGCCCATCAATAACTAGATAATATTGACATCACTGAGAATGCAGCCTATCCATTTATTAGACACCAGTGACATCATCAAAAATTCAGACGATTCAATCACTAGAGACCAGTGACATCACTGAGAAT
>NC_092865.1:4598000-4606580 GCF_032062135.1 Pyxicephalus adspersus | reverse complement strand
ATCCAATCACTAGAGACCAGTGACATCACTGAGAATGGAGCTCATCCATTGAAAACCAGTGACATTTCAAAGCACACAGCCTATCCAATCACTGAGAATCAGTTACATTTCAGGTAAAGCAGCGTATTGCATTTCAGTGCATTGGACTCTATAGTAATGCATCTTTATTTTTAGCGCATAAATTATTATGTGTGCTTTTTCCGCAAGCTCTTTGTGATTCTGCCTCGACATACTCTCCCTGTTTGAGCTCCAATTCATTTAGTCGTTAGAATAATTCCATTAGCTTTAATAACCTATGAAAAGCTTTTTGTTTTAAAGCGCACACAAAGCATAAAGTACATTTGTTAGCGGCAAATCTCCCTGGCAGGATCGCTTAATAAAATCTCCCCATCCAGATTGGTATTCCGAAGCAATATATCTTCCAGTAACGCACTTAGTAATACATTCTTGCTGCATAGCCGAGACGTTTTAACAAGGTTAAGTGGAATGCTTTCTGTACGGGATTTCATGAAATGTAATTATACAGCATTTGCTGCGGTATAATAGTATCTTTGACACTTGCCGCATGTTATATGGACGAAGAGAACTCCGCTCTCTAAGTGAGAAATTTTTTTATCCAAAATCGAAGGGATGGAAATTTGTGTGAATAACAAAAATGAATAAAAGAAGTGATCTGAAAGAAAGGCAAGTATATATATATATACTGTATATGTATGTATATAACTACTGCTTAGTTTTTTCTTATATCAAAAACATAGAAAACTTTTGTCTTTCACCCAAAATTTGCCCCTTTTATGGATAAAATCTTCTCCAAAGGTAATTTTGAGTGAGCTGAATAAATTATATATATACTGTACATATTTTAATAACAGTGAACTAGAAAAAAAAAGTACAGAGGATTTCTTGCAGAGACGTGGTGGCCTTCTCCACTTACTACAGGAAAGCAATGCTAAAGAATCGGCTCTTCCCCACCCATCCAGATGACCCACCCATGAACTCCGGCTAAGTCATTGAGGGTCACCCAAGGGGTCCTGCATTCCCTTACAGCATTGTCTTTCTGTTTGAAGGGTTTCATATTTTATTCTGCCATAGGAAAATGGACAAGATTGTGGACCTTTGGCCAGTTTATCAATTTTCATAAAAAAATATCAAAACCTCAGGGTTAAAAGATCTTAATAGGTCTGTAGTCCAAAAATATGTTCCAAAAGTACATACTGTATGCCTGCTTAAATATATATATATATATATATATATATATATATATATATATATATTGAGTAGTCCCCCCCATAAGCAGACATATTTGATGGTTTAGGGTCACTTCATCAATTCATAGAGGAAGCATTGTGCAAAATATGAATTGGCTGCTTCATTTTGGAACTAAATATTGCTCTGCATACCTGTGGATATGGCAAAAGCTCCTGGGAAGGCCAAACTTGCAAAAAAAAAGTAGTTCCAAAGTAGTGCCAGTTGAAAGCTGAAATTATAATTAGGGCTTGTGTTGTCCATTCTGTTCACATTAAGGTGCATTCAGCCTAAATTTGATATCAGTTCAGGAAGCTTTATAGTTCATTGCCAGGCAAATTTGGGTTCTTTCTATGTTGCATCAACATGCATCAAGCTGCTTTTGCTTTTTCTTTGACCTGTATGGGGGAAAAAGCAGTTGTGCAGTGAATAAAAGCCATTGGGCAATAGGCTTTAGGGTGCTTTAGCCCATTGCTAAGTGGAAGGTGGTAATACCTAACTGTTCTCAGAGAGTGGCCATTGCCAGTTCACAGTTTCGGAATTATGGTGCAACCCCCATTATATTTTACAGCTGCTGCAGATCATATCATGGTCTTCCATAGAATGGAAAAATACAGTTTCACTTTTTTATTAAGCTTGAAGCATCAATCTGCAAAGAGACAAAAGACGGAAAGGTTTGCAAATTGTAAGCACTTTTCTGGCTGTTTATATAAAAATTCTGTCTCAATAAAATAAAATGACATAAAATGACAGCAGCCCACACATTTTATATAATGACTTTAATAGGAAGAAAAGTTGTGTTGAAAAAAAAACTTGCAACAGTAGAGAATTTCATTTGGAGCCAGTTGATATAGGGGAATACAATGAATTTTGGAAGAGGTGGTCACAGGCTATCATGGGATCCAGCCATTGAAAGGCCAGATGAGGTCCATTAGGGTTATTGGCTATAAGCAAACCTGCATCCAACCGAACATAACATGAAGGCCAAGGAATGGGCAGATATAAGAATGATTTTTTTGGGAGGAAGGTAAAAGGTGACTTTAAGATGTAGATGGGTTGACATGACTTTCCTTTGTGCCGGGTCAAGGTACACGGACTCCTCTTTGATAATTTGTGCCCTTGAACATTAAAAACAATCCTCTGATTTTCTTTTACCTTTTACCATTCAAGTTTTTCCCAAGCCTTTATCCACACTTGATTTGTAATCTCATTATTCCTAATTTCCCTGTAGTTTTACCAGTTCGCAGGGTGAAAAGTGTTGCGCTGAGGTGCAGACGTCGCTCACACTTTGGATATCTCTGCAGCTGAAGCAGGAAAAGCATTTCTTATTTTTTAGAAAGGGAACAATTTTGTCATACCGAAGAAAGATGAATTTGTTCAAGAGCGTTGTCAGCAATTCATCTAAATTCCACTTTGTTACTTGCCTCCTGTGGGACATAATATGTAGTGAGTTTGCACAAAATCTGTAATATAGCTGCCAAAATAGATTCTCAATGCTATTTGTGGGCTTTGCGACTCCACAGGTGGACTGCACATTATCAGAGGGAGCAGATTTCTCAAACTCAGCCGGAGTTGCCATAATAAAGAGTCGTATCCTTAAAGTATTACCAGGGCTTATATGACCCTTTCAAGCTCCTTCATAAAAGCTGTGAATTTTGTTTACTCTGGTGGCTACAGGAATGACCGAAACAACGGAAAAAAAACAACGCCACTTTATTCTTCATTTTTGGATTGAGTGGTAAAGGATTGGATTTTTCTGTTTGCATCACCTTTAGAGGGATTTCCTGTCCAGGGAAAATGCATCAAAGTAAGCAGCAACTTAACCTTTCCAAACTCTATGAAGTCTTTTTGTTAGATTTGGGTTTGAATGAATAATTTACCAGCCCATTGCCCAATTAAAACGCTTTATTAACTCTAGTATATCCCTTTTAACAAGGTATGGACAGGCAAGACTTAAGGAAGTCTCCTAAAATAAAGTGAATAAAGTCATTGGGGAACATAGATCAAGGTTTTCAAAGTTAATGACAATGTTAGGAGACACTTATCTGGCCAACGATCCCGTGCTGTGCACCACCGCAGTATCACACGCTGTTTATTCTGTCCTGCATTGTCACTTGCAGCAGCAAGGAGAACAAGGAAGTAGCCACAACTTCTGCTTCCCTTTAGCTGTGCAGTCCCAGATTTTTTTGTATCTGTATTTTCTCAGGATCCCAGCACATTATCTGAGGCTGTGCACAACTGAATGGATTTTAGGAGCAGATTAGTCCCTGGGTTCATCCTGCCGTGCCATTGCCATTAAGCTGGGCTGATCTGTTGCTGGTGGGTTTATTCGTTAGATTTATTGTTGTTGACTCTGCCTGTTTCTGATCCTCCGATTGTATGCTGCCTACATGACCTTTGCCTGTGACTCCGTCTCTGCTTTGTCTTTATCCTTGGATACCTCGTCTGGTGGACTGGTGGACTGATTTCTGTGTATGACCTCTGGGTCTGTATTCTGGACTTGCCTCTGCTGAAATCTTATGTACTCCATTATCTGTGGGCTCCTGGACCTCTATCAGTCCTTCCCCAGATGCCTTCCATTAAGCATAGAAGTCCCGGGGGCAACAGAGTACTAGGACAGCTCAACTAACCTCCCGAGGCTTGTTTTGGTGAAGAATACAGAGCTAGATTGAGGGACTGGTGACTGGTGCTGGACCAGAGCCTTACAGACAGCTTTTCCATTTAAGCAATTATCAACTATTTCCAAATAACAGTTTGAAGAATAATCGATTACTCAGACTTCTTTAGTACAATATTCAGTATATTGGTCGCTGATCGTTACAACTTTATGAATTTGAAGTTCCATTCCAAAACCATGACCATTAACATGAATATGGCACCCCAACAGCCTCCACTCTTCCAGGAAGGCTTTACACAAGATTTGTCTTTGGAAATCAGTGCCTATCAAGCCAAAAAGAACAACTGTAAGGTCAGAAACTGATTTTGGATAAAGACCTGGGTCACAGCTGGTGTTCCGATTTTTTCAAAAGTGTTCAGTAGGGTTGAGGTTTGGGTATCTTGCAGGAGACCCAAGTTCGTTGTCCAAAACTGGTCACACCATAACTTTATGGAAATAGCTTTGTACATACAAAGCCATTTTGAAAGGTAACAGGTCTTCACCAAACTTTTACCAAATGTTTGGAAGAGTTTGGCGTAATTGTCCTAATGCTGATAATGATGCAGGATAACCCTTTAATGGAAACATCTGAACTTACTTGGTGGGGTTTCCATGTATATGGCTGGTGGCTCAGAAGTAAACAGGAATCAGTGGCTTTTTTGCATCTTCAGAAATTGGATACAGTTATTCACAATCAGCCAACAACAGTTAAAAATCATTTTGAAAGCAGAAACAGGGAAGAGCCTTGCGGAACAGACTGTAACACGAGATAAGTGTAAGGCATAGAAAATCTATCTACATCAATCGTTCATGACCACAAACAGATCTTCAGTCTAAGGGGACCAGAACTCCGATCCTTCAAAGCCACTCTCCCACCACCCGCCATTACATATGCAAACCAGCTTCAATCATCTCACAGAGTTGGTCTTTGCTGCAATATTATTTTTACATCATCTATTCCAATCAGCCCTTGCCAGCACATCTCTGCTGCTCTTTGCATTCACTAAAAAGACAGTTGGATAAAACATTACAGTAATTGTGTATGATAAGCAGACACACACATCTCTCCCTGCTGTTAATCTTCAAAAAATGTCACTTCTGATGCATCAGAGAACTGGAGCAGAATTCAATGTACTATGTTTGGCGAAAATAGTTTGCTTTTTTCCCCTTCAAAAAAACACAAGGTTCTGTACATGGCTTGACAATATCTGTGAATATAAGCCAATGGCAAGTATGAAATATTAACTAGGCACACATGAATTGACTGAAAAGGATGCTTTGTATAGTACAGACTCATATACATATACATATATCGAGCTGTGTACATCCAACAACTATTTCTAACATAGCCACTGCTTGGTCTGTCTTCAAAGAGTGCCGGAGCTGCACAAACAGACCTGATTGTTCGTTTATAGTGCTAATGGATCATAGAACAACACTGTTGAGTTGCAGCACCAAATAAAAAAAATCTACACTTTTAGCAATTAAATTATAATATAAATTTTACATTTAAGTATAAAGAAACAGTGCTATAGTAAATAGATCCAAGGGGGTATAAAAAAAATGATCCCGGAGTTAAGGTATAAAAATAATAATAGATTTGATAGAAGAATACAAAACCTCACCATACCTTACCATTTTAATAGTCAATTGTTTGCACTTCATTATATTTTTGTAAATCCCCTGAAAGACATTTAATGTAATTCACAGCTTTAAATAGGAGTCCAGGTAGCCATTCATTCACTCGGCACCTTTTGCAAGTGTTAGTTGATGATACAATAATATTGAATGTTATTATTAGTTTTTGTAGTTTTCTGCTGTATAAATGGAATTTTCGGCAAGCCTCCCAGAGGTAACACATGTTTGTATGAGATAGAAAAGTGTCTGCCAGTAGTCGCACCTTCTCCAGGTAATATGCCAGCAATGATCCAAGCTAGGTCAATGTTTGGGATCTTTCTAAGATCCGCATATCACGAATGGAAATATTCTATTCAGTTTGGTGTAATTACTTTTCTAGGGTCCTTCCTAAAGATATTTAGTCTGATACACCCTCTATGTTTTTTTAACTTGTTGTGCCGTAAGTTTAATTGTTAGAAAACATGAAGGAAGTAGGTAGAGTTCTTTAAATGCTAAATGATTTCATTGGTTAAACCATGCTATAAAGCACGAAAATAGAGCATACAAAGCTCAGGTCTATGTTAGTTATGCTCATAACTTTTATTGGATAAATCCAGCATGTTTTGGTAGGGTGCTTCAAAAGGTCCCCCTTCATTGGGGCTTGGTACTTTGTTCAAAAGAACCCGAGCTCTTTAAATCCCCAAAGTGTGTTGTATTTTATGAATCTGTATTAAACTCAATCAGGATGTAATATGTTCTGAATTTGGGTCTTTCCTTCTTGCACTCCCATTACCTGCTCAAGCAAAGAGCCAACCTACAGCCATCACGCCCGGGGAGCATCATTCCCTCCACACTCCTTGGGACCTGACCGTGAAGAGATCCAGTTCCCGACACCTTTCTTCTATTTCCTGAGATTTTTACTGCTGCCCTTTTCAATTTGCTCGGGTGACCATTGCCACCAAGTAAGAAGTTGATGGAAGATCAAAAAATTTACAGTACTTATTGCAACGACTACAGTCTAAAAATTTCCAAAGGGGCACCAGTTCCGGAGTAAAGGAAATCTATTCTCACTTGTTGTTCCATCTCTGGGAAGAAGAGTATTTCCCCAATAACTCTCAGCCAATCAACAAGTGGACTGGCAAAGCTCTCATTTACCGGTACCACTCGGGTTACCACCAGGAGCATTGATAAGATATTAAGAAGCCTCCAATGTCTCATTAGACCAAAAGTATGCAATAGGACAGAGGGAAGGGTCACAGCAATATTTTACCACCTCCAATATAACTGGGTCACTAAATCATAGTGGAGCCTTGTGCAGCTGACCAGTCTGAACAAACAATATGTCTGCCTCAGGCTCTGTTTTAATGTAATTCAATACTAAGCTGTAAGGGTTAAAAACCCTCAGTCTAATTATTAAACTTGGATTTCAATTGGAGGATGTATTACAAATCCTTCCAGATTCGGAATGCACATTCATTATTACCACCATCAGTTGACCAATGGCCGAGAATCCAAGGGTACCCAATTAAAGACTGGCACAAGACAGTTATCTGCACAGCTCTAAAAAATAAAAATTAAATTATTCATCCAGAAAAGCAAAGGAAAAACATAATTCTGCAGGACTGTGAACAAAAAGGGTTCATAGGTCATCACGTTAAAGACTTGTGAGATGGAAAAAAATAGCTCATTGCAGCACAGTAAACCAATTCCTCTCCACGCCTGTATAGTCATCGCATGACCGGCAGCATTTCCACAAGGCTGAATAAAAGAAAATAATTATCTGATACAGATCTGAACTACAAAGCTTCCAAGAAAAAATGGGAATTAATTACTTTTATTTTAAAGATGGGGAGATTTTTTTTAAAGATGCTTATATTTTATTGGTGATGGCCAACCTAAGTGAATTCACCTATTCATTTCAAATTCCTTCGCTTCTTTTTAAAAACTTCCTATTCAGTTATTAATTGATAAATTCGGCTTTAGAAGCAAGGAGCTAAAGAAGAAAAAAAAAAATACTCTGAGCAACAAGGAAGCAAAGGAAGAAATTGAATAGAAAGTAGAAAAAAATAGACACATAACAATAATTTATTCTCTTATAAGCACTACCCCGAAGCCACACTTTAATAAAAATTCCAGTCAAAAGTCAAACTCAGCCTGTAATTCAGTTTAGACTGTTATCATACATATATTAGAAACAGAAACAGCTCAAGCATGGAGGACCCATACCGGTGTATAATCACACAAATAGAATTTTCTGTCACATTGCCTTTATGTTATATGCAAAATAAAAATATGATACAAAGGGAAAACCACAATTTGCATTAACAAAAGACAAAAATGTTTTATTGGATTATCGGGGTATGTTTTTATTAGGTTTCTGCAAAGTGTTTGCTGAGTAAAATGGATTCATGGTGCCAGAAGAAATGTTCTTAGATTAAAAAGCGTTCTACTCAAAAATCTTGGCTTCGGTTGTAAATATCAGGGAAAACAGATAAAGACTTCACTCTTAATGTTTTTATGGCTTAAAGAGATGACTTTAACATGGCCCAAATGAATACTCAGTAGTGTGCGGCTAAAAAACTTTTTTTTCTTTCGAGAACCAGTGAATGCAGCCTATCCATTCATTAGAGACCGGGGACATCACTAAGAATGGGACATATCACTACAATAGAGACTGGTGGCATCATGGAGAAGGCAGTGATATTCATTAGAGACCAGGGATATCACTATGTATAGAGCAAATCTATTCACCAGGGACCACTGACATCACCAAGAACAGAACATATTCATTCACTAGAAACTGGAATCTAGAATCATGGAGAAGGCGGCCTATCTATTTACTAGAGGCCATGACTTTCCTAGAAATGCAAGGTATGCATTCATTACATAGTTGTGCCATCACTGAGAATGCAGCCTATCCAATCACTAGAGACCAGTGACATCACTGAGAATGCAGCCTATCCAATCACTAGAGACCAGTGACATCATTGAGAATGCAGCCTATCCAATCACTAGAGACCAGTGACATCACTGAGAATGCAGCCTATCCAATCACTAGAGAC
>NC_092865.1:4594947-4596041 GCF_032062135.1 Pyxicephalus adspersus | reverse complement strand
GTGACATCACTGAGAATGCAGCCTATCCAATCACTAGAGACCAGTGACATCACTGAGAATGCAGCCTATCCAATCACTAGAGACCGGTGACATCACTGAGAATGCAGCCTATCCAATCACTAGAGACCAGTGACATCACAGAGAATTCAGCCTAGAGTCCTGGATCACTTAATCTCCATGTGTTCTAATAAATGGATTGTATGGTAAAGCAGCTCTCATGTTTCAGCAGTTTTATAATCATTGACATGACATGAGTGCAATCTTTGTGTGCAATGGTTCCAGTATATTATGGCCCAGGAGGCAGAGGAAGCCCGGTGATGTTCCAGTAGGTCTGTCCGTAAGTCCGGTCTTGGTTGTGACTCTTTCTTCATTATTATAGTCCAGCAATATTGGGATATTAGCTCTCCTAGTCCTGTGTACAGTTACTGCTCTCTGCTGTATGGAATATTATCTGCAGCACCAAGCAGAGCTCTCTCACGCCGATGTAGCTTTAAAATTAAAAAAAGAACATCTGAGTGAGCCTGAAATTAGTGTTCTCCCAGCACCAATCAATTACTCATTTTATTTACAGCTCGCAATGCCTGCGTTTTGTTGATCAGTGTCGTCGTTGTGTCCTTATAGCCGACATGACATCATGAAAACACAAAGCTGACTTTCCAAACAAACGATCTCCTTTGAACTCCAATGTCCCAGAGCAGCACGTTACACCACTGCGAGGCGGAATGTCACTTTTCGAAGGATTCATTAAATAATCATGGATCTGTGCAGCATCTTTGTTTTCCAACAGTGAGGGAATGTGAAAATCTGCGCTAAACAAAACAGATTAAAAAAAGAACAACTCCCATCAACAGGGGGGCTGTCAGTACCCATAGGAGGTGCAAATTCATGTTTTTTTATCTTTTTACCCTTTTTTATTTCTGGTGACTGCTGCATGGGTCAGCCATTTTTTTTCATTTCTGTGCAAAAGATAAAGTGTTCATGAAGCTTTATTCATTGAAAGAAACCCACTAATTGTGTTTATGTACACTGCAAAAATAATATGTGCTGCTGGAGGACTCCTTCCTCTATAACTCTCCTCTCCTGAAATACTCTGC